>NW_013667633.1:197051-219698 GCF_000517525.1 Limulus polyphemus
TCTCCAGGCTGAGGTACAGTCATATATACTTCAAAGGTTTGCACAGATAATAGCATAAATTCTCAACATTTCTGAATTTTATACAACCTTAGCCAATCTCAAGTTAAAATGAAATAAGTAATTTATTACTTTTGTCTCTGTAGTAGTATCTAGTGGCTATATAAAACAAAAAAAATACAGATATATGCCTGGCTTTTATAATCATATACCAATTTTTTTTTTTTGCATGTATGCTTAAGAAATTAAAATTACAGAAATATAAGGCTTTAGATAACTTTATTTCTCCAAATTCAAGCCATGTCAAACTTATAGAGGATTACAGTATTTAATCTTCTTGTTTAAATGTTAAAAGTTTGTATGTAGGCCAATACAACAAGAAACTTACGAAATACTGTCGATATATTAAATTTTCAAACCTTGGACAACTATTTGAGATTTTCATATACTATTGAGAAAACCCTGATTTCCATTTGCTCTCTAGCCCCTCCTCCTCCCACGTGACTCGGTGGTGAGCTCTGGTTGCTTATATAACTAAAAATCAGGATTCGAAACCCATGTTGGGAACAGCACTGGTAGCCCATGGAATAGCGTTGCACTTAGAAACAAGTTTTTTTGTTTTTTTATTTCGCGCAAAGCTACACGAGGGCTATATGTGCTAGCCGCCCCTAATTTAGCAGTGTAAGACTAGAGGGAAGGCAGCTAGTCATCACTGCCCACCGCCAACTCTTGGGCTACTCTTTTACAAACGAATAGTGGGATTGACCGCAACATTATAACGCCCCCGAGGCTGAAAGGGCGAGCATGTTTGGTGGGATAGGGATTCGAATCTGCGACCTTCAGATTGCGAGTCGAAAGCCCTAACCACCCGGTTATGACGGGCCACCTTAGAAACAAAGAAACACTAATTTGGTCTTTAGTGTAAAGCGAATTATTTTTCGTTATTTTTAAAACCAGATTTAGTTAATTTTGTTTTTAATTTCCACTTTGGTTAGGGTCGTCAGGTGGGGCAATTATGTTTTATTTTTGTCTATTTATGTAATTTACTGTTTCAGTGGTTACTATAATCTCTTGTGTTAATTGTGTTCTATCCTTTTCTAACAATATATCGCTCAATATCCCAATCTACAGTTTTTAAATAGATAATTTAAGACAGTTAAGCTTATTTATTTTTCAATATACCCACTAAATTTCGCAGCACTTAACACTTTCTTAGGCGTTATAATTGTGAAATTTAAGTTCATTATAATTGACACAGGCAGGTGAATATATGTGTTACAAAAATCATGACATTAGTGTATTTGAATCATGGATGTCATAAAACACTAGATGTGGCATACTCCCACCCAAGATACTTCAACCAGAAGCGCCACTAGTAACTGGCACACGGAGCCCATGCCCCGATTCTACTTGACAGTGTCCCGAATCCCCAGTTGATGTCTTGAAAAAATCAAAAGCCATGACACATATCATACTGAAACGCCGAAAATTCCCGCTCCTATGGGCTTGAGACCGAATCTTTTAAGCACCTAGCTACACCCCTGACATCAGTCTAACCGCCATATTTGCGCGTTCAAGTTTTCTTAGTAGAACTGTTTAATGTAATGGAGAACAGCAGCATGTCAACTCTAAAAATTAAAAATGCCGCAACATTGTTTAATATTCAGTCGTAATTTTGAGCACAAAACAGGAAATCACATTTATCAGGTGGGACTTTTTATATCTTTTGATAATCGTTTTTATGTTAGTTTTGTAGCATAGTTAACCTTACAATGAAAAAAAATAAGAAATAAAAGGCTACATTATTCAGAGTTTCATTAGAAAAAGGGACGAAACCCTGTTGCCAAAGCGAACTTTATTACTTATAGATGTAATTCGTAGCGTTAGATCCAAGTTTATAGATAAACAATGACTTATTTGGTGTAAGCCTTGGTAAGTACAGACCCCCCATCCCCCGTGCTCAGCGGAGAGTATGAGGACTTGTACAACTAAACATCAGATTTCGATGTCTTCTGGGGGCAGAGCACAGATAACCCATTGTTTAACTTTGTGCTTAACAATAAACAAAAAGCAACATTAAACGGAATAATCAAAATACAATAAATCAAAGTGTATGATACAACTGAGAAATAAACCAAATGAAATTAACCATAATGAAGACACATCTGGCCAGTTACTACAAAATATAATGCATCACATAAAGATGGAACAAGTTATACTTAAAAATCAAAATACTAACTGAAACTGAACAGAAAACATACCAATAAGTAAATACAATACAAAAATGTAGTACGGATATAAATTGATCACAACAGAAAAACAGTATACAAAAAACAAAATAAGACCAATACATATAATGTTTCACCATGGATCTGGAGATGTTACTACTTACAATACATATAATGTTTCACCATGGATCTGGAGATGTTACTAATTACAATACATATAATGTTTCACCATGGATCTGGAGATGTTACTTACAATACATATAATGTTTCACCATGGATCTGGAGATGTTACTACTTACAATACATACAATGTTTCACCATGGATCTGGAGATGTTACTTACAATACATATAATGTTTCACCATTAATCTGGAGGTGTTACTACTTACAATACATACAATGCTTCACCTTGGATCTAGAGGTGTTACCACTTACAATACGTATAATGTTTCACCATGGATCTGGAGTTGTTACTACTTACAATACACATAATCTTTTACCGTGGATTTTGAGGTGTTACTACTTACAATACATACAATGTTTCACCATGGATCTGGAGATGTTACTTACAATACGTATAATGTTCCACCATGGATCTGGAGTTGTTACTACTTACAATACACATAATGTTTCACAATGGTTCTGGAGGTGTTTCTCTTGTCTGATACGGTGATTGTTTTCCACGATCTCCTTTGAGGTTGAATCCTAAATCATTATCACCGATTCGATCTTGGTGGATGCTACCCCCATCAGCAGTGGGTTTCTTTAACAACCAACTGTCCTAACTGTAAAATAATCAAGTGGCTAAAACACAATGTACTGCACATACATCCTATATTAAAAACCACTCAATTGCTCGCAAAGTAAAGAACTCACTTCCTTTCAGTCATTGAATTTTAAACCATGTGACTGTCCTACCTGTAAAATAATCGAGTGGCAATCACATAATGTAGTGCGTATATTGTACTGTGTAGCTCGGAAAGTAAAGGAATACAATTTCCTTTCAGTCATTAATTGTTCAACCTAATGATCATCCCAGCTGCTAGTCAAGCCGTTAATCCAAGCCATAATAAATAGTGGGTCGTCGTCGGCGTCTCGGCTGATTATCAGAGCATATATATTTAAACGTAAAGAACGATGTACTCTATCAATTGTTACGAGGCAACAGACATGGTAGTTAACCTGTGGTGCAGCTAGTGGTCTTCAGAGCTCTAAGGCAAGAAATACTTAGGCTTTACATAATCCAATGACTGGTAGGTAACATGGTATGTTAAAACTTTCGCCAATGTGCAGAAATGGTTCTTTCGGTCACATTCACATAAATATATTGAGCAATGTACTCAATGTGTGGCCTAGTAAAAAAAGCCAGTAATACCAGGGAAAACTCAGACCGAAAGTGGTAGGTCTCCCTCTGATGAACCTTTTGAAATCTGATTATTTTAGGAGTCAAAAGGGGATGAGCACATTAACTGTGATGACAAGAGTACTGTATCATATGATCTCATCTCAGCTAATGAGTGCGAAGACACTGGTAATACATATCTGGCTGTTTGTAAGGGCTCAGCTGAAGAAGCACCAGTATAAAAGCTTAGACCATACAAATGTGAAATTGTGTGTACATCTGCGCCATGTTTGCCAGTTTGCAATGGCCACATACTGCCTTGTCTGCATAGTAATCAGTGTCCTAGCTAGTTCTGGGTCCCTCAGTATATTAAAGTCTGGGGTTTGATTGCTCACTGTGGAGAGAGCGCAGTTAGCCCATTGTGGAGCTTTGTGCTACAAAAAACAAACAAACCTGCTAAATGTGCTGATGATATCCCTGGTGCTACAAGGAAACGTGTGTGATGGTTGTTCTATCAGATGCACATCACCTCCTGTATCTATATGATGACTGTGAATGTTGCCCAACACGATAATCCATCTGATTTCACAAATATATCAGCAAATCCCTTGGGGAAATCACCGAGCTCGTGCTATGCTCTTGTTGAGCTCAAATTATTTGCATAGTCTTTAACTAGAGTTCAGGTACTCTAAAAGTTGTGGATTCATTTTCAGATGTGATACGATGGCTGTGACACCACTAGTAGAGCTAATTTGCGTCATATACACCTCTGTTACTATTCCAGCTGGAAACTGAATGCCTGTAGTTACCAAGTAGCACTGTTAAAACAATTGCATTTGTACAGATCACTGCTTGGGATAGTACACCCTTCTTTACAGGCAGAAAACAGTATTCTTCATGCATTGATTTTATCATCAAATTATAAGGTAACAATGTACTAGAGTACATCTTTAGTATACCATGACATACCACTTACATATTAAAGGGAACTACCACATTCTTTTTAACGTGCATGCATACAGTCCACCATTCTTGGTTCTACTCTTGTTAGTACAAGGTGGTTTTTTCCCGATTAAAGACAACTACCTTTGCACAGCACACAGTGTTGTCGAAACAGAGTTTGAGATGCAGCTCTCCACTTACATCTAGTTTTCTGCTATTTGCCAAAACGAAATAACTTGCCAAAGTGGTGGTTTAACATGAATCACCTGATACATGGCAAGGTCCAGTAAAGATCTGGATGCTCCAGTATCCACTAAGAACTAATCTTTGTACTCTTGTATTATTAGTGGCATACAGTATGCGACATCTAGTTCATTATTCTCCAAACCAGCTACCATGACCTTGTGTGTGAGCTGACTTCTACACTTGCTCGAGTTTATGCATCTGTTGTAGGGTTGGCCTGAAAGGTGCATGCATCTGATGGTGCTTTCTGATTGTAGAGCACAGACGTTCCAACAACTAGTGACAGATATGCCACAGTTGAAGCAGATTCTACTTCCCTCATATCCATAGCACTTTAGGGAGTGCAACTCTGGCTGCAGTAGTAGTTCATTCATCGTGCCTGGGCTAGGGAAACCCTGCTGGCCCATTAGAAACATGGCTTCTGTAACACTCTGCCTTACAGAAACTGGGGAAGCGATAATTTAATGCATATTTGATGCTTTGGGGGACTTTACAGGTTCGGGATGTCATTTCGATCAGAATTCACAATTGCAGTTGCCACTACCACTAACTTCTTCTTTTTGTATAGCATGTCACCTGATGTGACAACTTCAAACTTTGTCACTACTGAGACTGCCTTCATTACAGATGAGACATCCCTCAATCTCATATGGTACTACATGGATTTGCTCCGTAACATTTCAATAAACTTATTGATGAGTACCTCATCATGATCTTTAGGAGATATAATAAGAAACACTTTTCTGTATAATCTGCTTAAATTGTCTGCTTTTATAGCCAAGTTATTTTAGTTTCTTCACGTTTGAGCTTTGAACTTAATCCTGTAGAAAATACCCAGCTCTCTACAGAGTCAATTCTGTGGCACAACTCACTTACAAATGTGTCACAGTAATTGAGTCACGCCTTGTCCAAATGCTTTTTGGTATCAAGCACTGAACCATATAAATTCAGCATCAGGCATTGTACTGCCTTTAATGTAAGGGTCCAGGTATTTTTTTGATTTTCTCTTGAACACTGGCTGATTGACTTTGTTTGTTTGTTATGAATTTTGCTCAAAGCTACATGACGGCTATCTGCTCTAGCCGTCCCTAATTTAGCAGTGTAAGACTAAAGGGAAGGTACCTAATCATCACCACCCACAGCCAACTCTTGGACTAGTATTTTACCAACGAATAGTGGGATTGACCGTCACATTATAACGTTCCCACGGCTGAAAGGGCGAGCATGTTTGGTGTGGCGGGGATTCGAACCCGCGACCCGTAGATTGCGAGTCGAGTGCTTTAACCACCTGGCCATGTCGGACCAGATTGACTTGGTTTACCCAATCATTGAGTGGAGCGTACAGGCTCAAACTGCCAGCATTTCTGCCGAAATTCGGCTTTGAAGTCTCTTGACTAATTTCAAATTTCACTAAATCATAATGAGGTACTACCTGTTCCACCTGATGTCATTGCAGTGAAGTATGTCTAGCACACATATCTTGATACTCTCCTCAACTTTATCTCATGTCGTGCAACCCTGGGGCTTATTCACAAGCACTTTGGAGGCCCATAGGGACAGCTCCAGTTCGGTAAGTCTCGAGATGTTCAGGCCATTCGCTGTCGTGATGAGTTTGATGACCCTTCTCTACTACTCCTATGCTCCTCCATACGGGGTGTAACCATTTCAGGTTGAAAGAGGGGTGGTGTCTGGGATTGTCTTGCAAGGTACTCTTTAACCTCTTGGATCAGAAGATGGATCAACAACACCTACATTGTTCTTACCATGGATGGTGAAGGTTCTAGGTTGTATGAAAAATCAGTGTTTGGTTACCTAAATTTGCTATGCTTCTATGGAAATATTTGATTTAAATGCTCTAACGATTTTGTTTGTTTGTTTTGTAGTTAAACACAAAGATACACAGTGAGTTATCTGTGCTGTGCTCACCACGGATATAATAAACCTGGTTTGTAGTGTTATAAGTCTGCAGAATTACTGCTGCACCACCTAAAAAAAGGAAGTCAGATATACAACAAGTCCACAGGTTACATACGTTAACCAATGTTCTACATGCAATCTTAAGACAAGCCATTTGTAAAGGTTTCTTAATTGCTTGTTTGAATAAGTTAACTTCCAAGAAGTCAACACAGTAACACTAGTTTGAGACTTAAAAATAAATGTTGCAGTATGTAGCCTTTAACTGTACTGAAGAATTTACACATCCTTTCGACCTAGTAGCATGCAAGCAACGAGAATGTTATAATTAGATGCAGAAACTGCATGACAATTAAGAATAATATCACATGAATATACCCAAATAATAATATATTCTATACTAATTATGGAAGAGCGAATTCATAATTATTTCAGTCATTATATTTATCCCAAGCAGTGTGGAATCAAAGGCAATAGTATCTAAAATCGGCTTCTGCACATATTGATATAATATTTACTAAAAAATAAAAATTATATTTATATCTCTTTTTTTTATTTTGGTACAATGTGGTATTATAACATTTTTAATTTTTTGGGGAAATGCAATGAATTGTTCTGATCATTCTTATTTGTATCGATTATTCATAAAGCATATAACCCGAAACATAGTGCATTTGTAAATTTCTGCAGTATCTTTTCTTTTGACATGGTATGCATCTATTAGAATCTATGCATGCTATCCTCGAAATTCTTTTAATGTGAAATTTGGCGTTTAATGGAGTGTTATTTCATCCAATGCTGTCAAAGAAAAATTTATGAAAGTAACTTTAAGGCCGAATGGTGCCTAATGGTTAGCATACAGGGCTTTGAAGCATAAAGTTCAAGGTTTGAACCACAATATACCTGTGAAGATGCTCTGCTTCATGCTCTACTTGAACCTGGGCTAGGCTGAACGTGGCTTAATGGTTAGCACCCCAGACTGTGGAATGTTTGGTTCAATGCTCGCATCCCTTTACCACAAAAAAATAAACAAAAATATTTCTTCGCATTTTGAGACCATTGGTGTATTATTAGGGTGATGGCCAAATCCCACAGTTCAGTCAGGCAAGTGTAGCCCAAAAGTTGCCTGTTGACTAGCTGTTTTTCCTTTAGTATATCAGTTCAAAATCAGTGTTGTAAGAGAACCTCCCCAGTGACAGGAAAACCTGTGATAATGAGGGACAAGAGGTCATCCCATCTACACTCAATAAACCATGGAGAAGGAAACCACATACAAAAAAAGACTTTGTGAGTGGATAGTTTAGTGTACTGTCTCAATAGTGTTGCGTCAGCGAGTCACATGACTACAGTGACGCCACGTTCTAGAACTATCCTGTACTTTGGCGAATGCTCTAGTATTGACTAGATAGAGGGTAGACTGGTATATATAAGAGGGGGACAACGTGACGCAAAAAGGTAATGTCTGTGTAGATAGTGAGTAATTGAACTGCAGTCAGAAGTATTATTGACGTTCGTTGTTATAGCGTTTGTTTAGCGTGATTGTTGAAGTTGAGTGTATCGGTAAAGTTATATTCTGGAAGAATAAACCAGTTTTATTAAGTGAATACTTGTGTCGCTAAAGTTTCGTCGGAACGAAGTTACGGAAAAATCAATTAACAAACGGAGACGTAACAATAGTATATTAGAATTGTTCAAGGGAATTCACAATTCAGGAAGGGGCAGTGCTGTAAGCTATATTTTCAATGCTATAATTTTGTTGTTTGGTAAAGGGAGCTGCTAATGATGGTGATATAATAATTGAAAAGCTGCATCTAATATCTAGAGACAAGGGTAGATTATCTGTAAATACAAATAATCAGTTAGTAAAATAAATGTGTATTCAGTGAGCTTATGAATTCAGTGTCAGAAAAATTGTTCACAGTTCAGGGTTAGAAGTGAGATTTATTGAGTCTGTTCAGTTGCAAGATCGATTAGCGAGGAAGTTCTGTAAAGTTATTTATGAGTTAAGCATGCTTACTATTAACCTTAGAATTTCTGTTGAAACGCTATTTGCGCATTAAGTCCTTTAACTACAAGAGAAAATAGCTTATAACAGAAGTCAATGAAGAAATAAACTATTTGTTATTGTTACATGGAGTGGATTTCAAATTATTTCTATCAGATAATCCAAAAGAACTCACCCGACCATAGAACACTTTACAACATTGGTAACAGCTAGCGCAGATATATATTGAGTAGTTTTGAATGAATATTGGAAAACATACAAATTATTTTGCAAGGTTTTATATATATATAGTTCTATACTCATAACTAATAATACTTGAATAATATGTGCCTATCCTGTCAGAATTATTTTATCCGGCATGGCCGAATTGGTTAGGGCGCTCGACTCTGCATCTGAGGGTTGAGGGTTCGAATCCTGTTGCCCAACACGATCGCCTTTTCAGCCGTGGGAGCTTTATAACTTGACAGACAATCTATAAAAGTCTGTAAAAGAGGAGCCCAAGAGATGACTCTTAGGGACAGCTATCGCAGATAGCCCTCGTGTAGCTTTGTGCTAAATTCAACAAACACAATTAATTATTCGTATTGTATAATGGACTAGCTTGGAAATTAATTGCGAACTATTCTCTTCCTCACATTTTATAGAGAAAATGGAAAAAAAAATCCCAATTAAACAAATAAACTGCCTGATCCTCAGATTTCTGATTTGGCTGTTTGGCATAAGGTACTGTTCAAGTTGATTCTATCAAAGTAACTTTAAATATGTGCCTTTGTTAATATAAGACATTTGGCTATTTTAATAAAGTTACAAAATTGAAAATTTCCTTAAATATCTAAACTTAAGTTACTAATTGAGAAAGAACTAAATGAAATATCTGAAGCAACTTTTCATAAGGGGAAAAATAAGCCTTAGAAAATTGTACTGACAAAGCAAGTTTTATGTTTAAACCCAAAAGCACAATATAGTAATACTTATTAGAGAAAATTCCAGATACAGGGTGATCATTTGTCAAACTAAATGCAGTGTTCTTTGTTGGTATTAGCATTTATTACTATGTAATTTCATTTCGACAAAAATAAAAAAAAAGTACCTGTCATTTTCTAGGCGTTTTGTTTTGGTATCTTACTTTTTACCAGACTCTTATACTAACAAGTTAGGTTAGAAAGTAGAATATGAATTATCTCAACTTATTTGATTTCTATATTAACTTTGAATAAGATTGCTAGTTGTTTTTAGAATAAACACAAACAATATCTATGGGATTTTTAGTCTGTTTTACTTCACAATATAGACAATGTTTTGATGGATACAACAAATGCCAAAATACTTTCAGTCTAATTCTCGTATTTGTACAAAAAGTTAAACTACATTAACTAGAAATTTGTGACTCGCAGGTGAATTTTAAATGTTTTAAAATTATGATATAACACACATCTTTATTTTTTAAATAAATGAGATTATTAAAAATAACAAAACGGAAATACGTCATTGGAATGCGTAAGCGATGGACCGAAGCGCTGGTCGTTCTGAGTCATACAAACACCTCTGTATACCGTCAAACTCAAAGTGTTTAACTAACAACGATGGCTAGAGAGTATGATCATTTGTTTAAACTTCTTATAATTGGTGACAGTGGTGAGTTTTTATACTTTAACCAAATTATATATTTAGGAGTATTTTGCAAATTTGGGTGGATTTTGCAAAAAACAGTTACGAATAGAAATTAATTTTTTTTTACTTAACTTGTGCTAAGCCTAACGATGTTTTAGGCGTATAACGTTTCAGGTTATTATATATTAGTCTACTTCAGTACTTTGCCGGTGAAAGTAAAAGCGCCACCTTTAATTGTTTTCTTTATGGCTATACGTAATCTTAGTTTTTAAACATTTAAATATATTCACATTTATTGTCTTGATATTTTGAAAGAGCTTTAAATGCAAATACACCAAAGCTTTGTTTATTTAATATTAGAAAGAAATACATTATTAAAAATCACACAAGTTTCTAATCGGTTGTACATAGAAAAAATACAACTTTTGTTTATTTTAATTTTTAATCACAACATTTGACCAGGCCTACCTCTCTGACATCATCAGGTGGGATACAAGAACTGAGGCTAACAGAATTTTAATTTAAAAAGAAGAATTGCGTGAGAATCTATAACAGTAGTAAGTTACAAGCATACAATTAACCAATTGCAAACAATAAAGTAATTTATCAATGAACTGTCAAATTTGTTGTAATAAATAAAACTTTCAGGCTTGTCTCTAAGTATTGAAATTATTTTTTTTCAATTAAATTCTGTTACACTCAGTTCTTGCATCTCACCTGATGATGCCAGGTAAACCCGGTGAAACATTGTGAATAAAATAAAAGTTTTATTATGTACAATAAAAACTTGTGTGAAAGCTTCATTTTAATTTTTGTAAATCACTAAATGTATTGAATTTATAATTTGAAGTTTACCATAACTGTTGTTTACACTTTTCTGAAGTGATATTTAAACTTAAAGTAAAAACCAACACATAAATTTGTTCATTATTTTGTGCAGTTAAGCTTTAAGATCATACTGAAGACTTGATAACCATACTTTTTTCTGTTAACTTGTATTATGTGTGTGTGTGGTGTATCATTGCCAATCCATATTTCATTTAGTGTATTTAGGTTTTGTACTAAATTGTTATTGATAAATAAGCCTAACACTGAAGTTGTGCTAATTGTACAGCTGGTTTGACAGATTATGATATAAATGGTAAAATGAAAATTGTATAGTAAGTTTGTCATTGAATTTTATCTTGATTTACAGGAGTTGGAAAAAGTAGCTTGTTACTTAGGTTTGCTGATAACACATTTTCTGGTAAGTTCAGTATTGGAATACTTTTTAATCTCTCATGTTTAGTGAAAAGTTTCTCTATTCCCTAACATTTATTAATTATGCATACATGTATTAGTATGAAGGTTGGATACCAGTATTTGTCACAGTTACTATGACATTATTTTTGTCTAACAGTTGATGAGGTATGAGATTCATATTGTTCAAAACTTGTAGTTTCTACCTAATTTTTGTTAGCATTTCATGATATATCTGTATTCTGAAGTGGAACCATAACACTTATATTTTATACTTGTGTAGAAAATTAATGATTGTGATCCCTTTTGTTTAACTTTTTCAACTTTGTTTTTTCAAGAAAACATTAACTAGTCATATGTCATCTAAGTTAAGTCAGAACTTCTTTGGAAACATTTTGGAGAATTTTAAAGCTATAATACATGTATATGCTTAACATATCTCACTGTTTTATGTTTGAACTGATTGCATTTACTAATTAAATCAAAAAGACATGTCACAAATTATCTTCTTTCTCTTCTCATTTTTAAAAACTTGCACATATTTTTTGTATACAAAATTGTTATTAATATAAGAAAAATTCTTTTGAAGACGGGGTGCATATAAAGATCCCCAATCTGCTTTCTACATATAATGATTGCCTCACAAATTTTAAAGTAGGGACAGTGGCCTTCCAAGTAGGTCATTGTGCTGTAGTACTGGTAGAGTTTTTAGAATTTATGACTATTATATTAATTTAAATCCATCCTGTAACCATAACAAAAACTAAGACTTGTTTCTTAAAATATCGGACATTAAACAGTCTTTTACGTGTTTTTTAACATGCTGATCTGTTTTGGTACAATTTGGCCTCCAAATTCCCAAGATAACAAGTTGTACCATTATACTTTGCTTTTTGGACAAGTACTTTTTTTTATACATTAATTTTTAGTACAACTTTGTACCTATAATTCTTTGTAACCAACTCAGGGAAACAAACTATCACAAGTCGTTTTATTTAATAGACAAACACGTACTTAACCCAACTGTAAAATCCTAGTATATTGGATATTCTTCAAGTTGCTCAAATTTGAAGTCAAACAATATAAAATTAGAAAATCATTAATTCTTAAACTAAAAATTTTGATAAGTAAAAATTTATCATGCAGTGTCGGAAAAATTGTTATGGAATGAATAAGAATAAAAATAGAAAGTCTAATTAGGTAACTTAGTACTAATGTGTTAACTCTCAGCACGGGCTTGGTCCCTGGGACCGACCTCGTAACCATTTTGTGCTTGTTATAATTTTCATACTATGACTTTTAAATTAGTAAGCGAATGTTATTGAAATTTGGTACATTATCAGTAAACATTACAGTGCTTTCATACTCAAAATATCAAATATTTTTATTAAGTCTTGAGGTTTGTAAGGCAATGTTTTTCTCATGCTTTTTTTTCTTTTCACATGTTGCCTATCTAACATGCAAAGTAATTTTCATTTTAAGATTAAATATACTTTTATGCATCAGAAAATTTTCAAATTTTACAATGCAAAATCTTTATAATGTCCAGATAGGTATCAAATATTTCTTAAGAAAAAACTATATTTTATCTGTTATTTTCAGTAAGGAATCTCTGTATGGGTTTGGCAGATTTGACTGATCTCGTAACCACCATAAAAAAATCAGAAAATAAATATAAATTATTCCTCGTTCATTCTAGTATGAACACAAATTATAACATGAAAATAAATGTTTAGACTAAATAGCTTAAATCTCATAACTTTATAAATTTATATATATTTATTATTTTTATTATGTTGACCTTTCAGTCATGCCTGGCTAATAATACAAAAGTTACAAGGACATGGCACATGTGCATTCATGTTACCATATACAATAACATAAAACTGACCTTTGGTCTTTACAAAGTAACTTATCTTGGCTGTATTTTAGTAGACTAGTATTTTGGTAAATACAGTCACATTTTAATTATTATACATTATATATCTATATAGATTATTGTTATTTTGAAATAAGTTCTTCAATTTATTTTTCTTAAAACATAGAATAGTAAACAAAGAAGTAAAGCAAACAATTATCTCTTCTAGTTATGACCTTTGTACTCAGTTGCTGCTTGATGAAGGTTGCTAAGCCTCTAAAAATTTTGCACATGGAGGATATGGAACAAAATAATTTTTTTAGGTGTTATATATATACATTTGAATGACTAAAAAAACCCTAAATTACCACATCAATACCATAGAATTCCACTAAAATTTATCAAGCTAACTAAGATGTATTTTAGTCTACAAAAATATGAAATTTCAAGCAGATTAAAGACGCATCCTACCTCCTTGAAATATTGGTTCAAAAGAAAGCAATGGCATCCAAGCCAGTTAAAATGGCTGAGAAAGCCACTAGGGGGACATTCTGAGCTTCCAATTGGTTATTCATGTCATATATAGAAGTAAGTGTGTATAAGGGAGCATTTCCAAAAATGGAAAGAGGTGGGAGGGGTGCCACTGTGTTTGATGTATTACATTAGCAATATCTTAGCAAACAGAAAAGATAAGACATTCTTATTTTATATTCTAGCTTGTCAATATTGGTAATTTGAGTTTCTAATTCATATTAAACTGTGCCACTGTGTTTGATTTATTACATTAGCAATATCTTAGCAGACAGAAAAGATAAGACTTTCTTATTTTATATTCAAGCTTCTCAGTATTGGTAATTCGAGTTTCTAATTCATATTAAACTGTGCCACTGTGTTTGATTTATTACATTAGCAGTATCTTAGCAAACAGAAAAGATAAGACGTTCTTATTTTATATTCTAGCTTGTCAATATTGGTAATTTGAGTTTCTTATTCATATTAAACTATACACTTAGTATTTTGACTTCACAAACATCTAATTTGAACCAGTGCTGCATTCAGTGTACCACGTGACACACTAAACTCGCTTTTTATTTGTGTTTTTAATATTTACTTTTAAATTGAGTAATGTTTAGTACTAAAATTTGAATTATAATCTACAATTTGATACATAACTTATTGACATAAATTCATGAAATAGTAGTTCAATAAAATTTTGAATGAGAGTCAACAAACGAGATGACATGGCCTTTCATCTGTAACCCATCTCCAAAGGGTTAAAAACATTTAAACTTCTCCATACTAGTTGCTGTAATGTTTTATTTTTATGATAAATAGTAGAACATGCTTCAACTCTTTAAAAGTTAGCTTTGTAACACTGTAACTGAATTTTCAGTTTTTTTTAAATATAATAATGTTCACTATATTAATATAGTACTTTAGCAATTTATCAAACTTTGCACCTCTTTAGATTGCATCTAGAGCTGGGTTATTAGTGGAATTTGATAATCTGTTGTAACTGCCATGCTCATTAATCAATTACATTCAACTTAAAAATTACTAATACGAAACTTGGATATTTGGAATAATAATAAAAAATAGTAATAGTTAGAAACACTAATGTTGATTAGCTGATTATTTTTATGAGTTGTGACACTAATAGATTAAGATGACTGAACATGATTTTGTAAATTTTTTATCCTATGGTAAAGAAAAAATTGTGTATATTTTTCTATGAACTCTCAACATTTGTTTTTGTAGTAGTTAACTTGGAAATATGTCACTACAGGTCATATTTTTGCTCTTCAAACTATAGTACCTTAAGCATTATATTTTCTTTGGTTTTAATATTTATGAAATGGGGTTGTCTCTTCAGGATGGGATTGTGTTTATCTGTGTTCTACAAACATAACTATGTCAGGTAGATATGATGCTGTACTTGCATAGAATTTTTTAAGTGTACATCAGTATTTTTCAAAATACCTTTCAGTTAACTTTCTTGCTTTGTAATTCTTTATCAACATTTGTTAGGAAATTACATCACAACCATTGGTGTGGATTTCAAGATTAGGACAATTGAAGTGGATGGAGAACGGGTGAAACTCCAGATCTGGGACACAGCTGGACAGGAACGTTTTCGAACAATTACATCAACGTGAGCATTTGGTTTCGAGCTAGTTCAAGTTTATTATATGAAATAAATACATAAAAGATGAAGGTTATACTATAGAACTCTGTTTGAAGGTTTATTTGTTAGCCAGGTATTCAAAGATAGTTTTAAATGTTTAAAAGGTTCATAAGGCACCATTCAACCAGTGTCAGGTTTTTCTTTTGTTAACAGAAACCATTTGACAGTGTTTGATTAGTAATTGCAAATTAAATGTGAATCATTTTGAAAATATTATCTGTTGATTTGTATAATGCCCATTACTTAAACAAGAGTTGTATTAAAAATGCATATACACATACACAACACACTACAAAAATGCTATATATAGCAGCTCCTGTGCATTGTAGCAAACTGTTATGGAGGAGCACAGGGTGTAATGGTTGCATTGGGCAAATATCTTATTTGCAGATGAATTATACTTCACACTACAGTTGGATATGTATGAGCTTGGGTGATGGCTGAGACCTGTTCCATCCACAAAACCACAAAGGAAATACATGCATAGAGTAGTCCTGACATATTAGCATTGGCAGAAATCAGCATTGGAGTTTATATTGATCCTTACTATTATATGACACTATGAATGCCATCCTATGGAGTTTTACAACCATCTTTGTTGTCTCGTGCATGTGCAGTTAATCAGAACTTTCTTCCAATGGATGATAATGAACATCTCAATAATGTTCAACTGGTTAGCAACTTCTTGGAATGAGATAGTACTGAAGGAATGGTCAAACCAGTTTACCTACAGATTTGAATTTGATTGAACTCCATAGCTCATTGATTCACTCGTTTTAAGTATACTATACTGCTGTACGACTTACATTAGTATTCAAGGTGAGCATATGCCTTATTATCAAATAATTTATGGTAATTTATTGGACTGCAAAGTGTTTAGTATCAAAGGAGCATTTGTGGACATGGACTCCTCTACTATATATTTGAATATCTGACCACATGACTAGTCATCTAACACTTTTTCATGAAAATGGACTCAGAGGTGCCATTGAATAATTAATAATATTAGCTGTGCCTTATTATAGTTAGCATGTAATTACAGTTATCTGTAATTTGAGCATTTTAATATTTCAAATACAAAGATCTAAAATTGTCTTCTATGTTGTCTAACATATATAGTAATTGTTTAAGGTATTATCGAGGAACCCATGGAGTTATTGTAGTGTATGATGTCACAAATGGAGAGTCCTTTGCAAATGTCAAGAGGTGGCTACATGAGATTGATCAAAACTGTGATGTAGTCAACCGAATCCTAGGTAAGCCTTTCCTTTTGTCATCCTCATAATAGAAGTACATATTTATTCTTACATTTTTTCAATTACTTGTGGTTCAAACATTACATTTGTTGTTTGTGTTAGAATGTTTACTCAATGATATGATTTAGAACAGAGTCCAATTCAATACTGATGTCTGTAGTTAATCTAAGTCCATCATTAACTGTTCTATTATTTGTGATAGGAGATTGTTAAAAAATAAAGAAATGAACAGAGAAAATTTGTTTTTATTTATTAACTTTGAATTAATTTTATGTAAAATATTGAAGTTTTTCATGTTTGAAAGCTCTTGAAATATTACTTCCTTTTCCTCATATAGAAAAATATTGAAGGTCACTTTGAGATAAGTTTGTCTTTTAATTGTATATACTTATTAGTAAATACAAAGATAAATGGAATATCAGACCATAAACCAGTGAGAATCAACTTCTATAGTGGTATTTCATATTAGATGTAAAACTTCAATTTATTGTGCTCAAGTATCACTAAGAATGAAGCTAGTATTATATACATTATTCCACTCTCGCTAATTTTATAAATAAATCACATGTTTGGGTTTTAAAGAATAAAAGAAAACCTTAACAAGAAAGTAGAGAGGGAAGAGAGTGGATGGCTAATTTGAGTTGATAGCTTTGTGCATATATATATACAGGTGGTGTTCCTGTTTAAAAAGAAAGTTTGGATCCTAATCTTACCTGAATTTTATGATATATTACCATTGTTTCAGAACAGATAGTGATTTCTGATGCATTTATCTTATTCAGTATTTTGAATACTTAATTTGTTAAACTTCACTTGTAGTCGGTAATAAGAATGATGACCCAGACAGGAAGGTAGTGTTAACAGAAGATGCCCAACGGTTTGCTGATCAGATGGAAATCCAGCTGTTTGAAACTAGTGCTAAGGAGAACATCAATGTTGAAGAAGTAAGGAATTGTGTGTGTATGCATGTGACAAAGGATATATAATTTTCATTCTACAGGATGTTTGAAAAGTCTGGAACCATAGGCATTTCAACGAATTCTACAGAATGTGTTTCATGTGCTGTCCTTGTAATTCGAAATAAGTTTAGATTAACAGAAAGATTAACTCGACCTACTCATGCTTTGACAGTATCATAATCAGTCGCATATTAAGAAAAGCTGAAAATCACCTATTATTCCAGACTTTTTGGACACCCTGTATTATCAAATATTTTTATGCAGCTTTTCTTTCTTAATGCAAAAGTAACTTGAAAACATTTAATTAATTTTGCATATTAGTACTTTAGTGTTGTTAATTAAATATGTACTTATTTTCTTAAAAGTTCAAAGGGTTGAAATGTCATATCAAGGCCAAAAAAAATGTGTGTGGTTCTGGCAACATGCCCAAAAACGTTGGGGTAGGTAGGTAGGGATATTTTTTTTATGCATCATATTTGGCATGAATCAAATAACGATGGGTCAGTATGCATGTTTACATCTGTATTAAAGCATAAAAGGTATATGAACACTAAGAATGAACAAAATTTACACCTGTGCCTATGGTGAAAAAACTTTATTTAGATAGAGGAACTAAGAAGCTGGTTGAAAGAGATAATAACATCTGATTCCATTTTCACTATCTTAGTAACGTTTTTAGTTGTTTAACCTTTGCCATATGGTTGCACATATGCAGGTTAATATCCATTGGACGCAAAGTCCTGACAAAGTGGATAGACAAACTTGTAGCATTCTTTCAATTCTGCATCTGTCAGAGCTCCAGTTGAACCACAATACAAACGTACATCTCCATGTGCCGTACTACTACTGTTGTATGGAGTTTCAATGGGGGATTTGCAGGTGATATTAAGCCTTACAAAAGCTTTTTCATGAACAGTATGACCTGGTGGTGTTAGTGGATGCCTACAAGAGTAATCATTCTTAGAGATCAATACCACTAATTGTGACATATGTCACTCAGAAAACTTTGTTATGCTGTATATCACAAATGGTTTCCTACACTTGACACATTCAACTAGCAGTCTGGTATTCTGAGCAGTGCACATCTTTGAGTCTGTGGAAGGTATGTTCTCAAAACATATGCATTGAACTATGGGTTTGGTCTTTGAATGTGCAAGCCATGCTCTGTTGTTTTTGGATTTTGTTTTTTTTGGCTTTGGAACCTGTTTTTTGTTGACCACTTTCTGCTGCAAACTAGGTCTGTCTTCTTCATTTGATTCTTGGCCATAAACTGTGCAAATGTCTTGAAGATGACCTTCTCATCAGCCATAACAGGATCTGAGAGCCAACTGAGATTCAAAGGGTTATCTGCTATTTGTGGGCAGCATTCAGAATCATTACATACTCTGATCTGAAAGCTGTACTGGCTGACTCATCTTTGAGCTTGAGTCTGGAGAACCTGTTGTTAATAGTTCTCTGTGACAGCTGAACTGATTTCTTCCAAGCTTCTTTAAGTCTAGGTTTGTCTTGGGCTACCAGTCGGACATCATTTATACATTGACATTTCTTTAGCTGCCCCTCAAATTCTTCAGAACATTTCTCACGTCCAACAGCCACATTCTGAAGGTCTATATTCAAGAGCTACATCATTCTCTCCACTAGGTTACACCAGCTTTGGCCTGGGGCACGTCTGACAGCAATTAGCAGGTAGAGCTGTAACTCTTTAAAAAAAAAGAGTGATAAGAGAACACTACTGATTGTAATGTATTGTGCTGGTCTGCATTCCCATCCAAAAATTTGAGAAGAATATGAGGTTTCTTATTGAGTTGCTTGATTATTTTTGCTAGTGCTGCTGCATATCGTATTGGCATTGAGGGTGAGAATGTAAAGTCATTCACAATTGTTGTTAGAGTGCCACGGTAGAAAGATGAATTTATATTGTCTGGAATAGCATACTGAAGATGGTGTTAAACTACCAGCGGAGTGCAAGTCATGGTCTGCTGCAACAAGCGTTGTTGACAAAGAAGCCAGGGTTTTTTTACAATGAATTCTCGGCGACATGACTGATCCTGATTCACTGAAGCTGATCATGGCTTTATCACCATAGCAAAATAGACAACAGTCAGGTCCATGCTCCTTAGGTATTTGAATTGGGCACTACAGTAATGATCATCTGAGTGTGATACTCGCAGTTGTTGTTTTTGAATTTTGTATAGTACATTAAACCTGGATGTGAAGTTCACTATGGGTTCCTAGGCGTGAATTGCAGCCGAACATGTGAGGTCAGTGGAATAGGTGTATTTTCAGGACACCTGTTTTTGGCTTGTTGTACCATGTCCTCTAGAGATAGCCATTCTGACATGTATGCTGCTCCATGTCAATGTTTATTGGCAGCAGTGACTTCATCTACAATTTCATCAAGTTTGTCAAATAACACATCAAATGTTGGTTGGTCTTCCAGTATTTAAGCTGCACATGCCTGTTATGAGATTGTCTTCTCCAAGAGAAATGAGCTTGATCCTTTGTTGTATTTCTGGATGTGTGGAATGAGAAACATCCATGGCAAGTTCCTTGTATATAAAATCACACACACTGCCAGTTGGAAACTTGCAACATTGACTAATTTATCTCTGAACTGTTGATGCATCAATCATGTGTGATATTCAGGAAGATATGGTTTTATCTTCACTAAAATACAGGCTGACTATATCATTTTTTATGAATCACATCTGTTTGCAAAAACTTGCACAACAACAGCTACAGACAGCATTTCCTCCAGGTGAACATTTGAATAAATCAACCAGAATGGAAAGTTGGAGCTCCTCGAGGAGACAATGTCTTTGCAGGGTATACACGAATGGAGTGTCCAGATGTTGCTCTTCATCAAATACCACTGGCTTCAAGAGACCAGAATCTCGTACACATGCATCTAGTTTTTTTATTTTTCCTTTACAAAAAAGGTTCACATTGGTATGTATTGCATGGGGCAATTTTCAGATACTTGTCGATGAGGATGATGAGAATTTCTTCTCGATTCAGAGTGCTTCGTTTTAATTTCTAGATATGACCTGTATTTGTTGAGGCAATGAACTAAGTTCTTTACATCTGCTCAGAAATTCCCATCAAAGGTTTGTCAAGAATACTATACAGAGCTTGGGAATGACTGAGGAGTTGAGTTGCAGCCATTGGTTATTTTTAAGGTTTTTTCTCTTATAGTCATTATAACCTTGGAATTTGCTAAATAGTGGTGGAACTGGTATGATTGAAGCGTTTCTCAAGCTTGCATCAAAGGTAGTTCGGTGCTGGTTAGTTATATACCAGAAGGTATTGGTGATCACCTGCAACAGAAATATTTGACATGTATAGCAATTGACTCTGACTATTGTTATCTTTTTATATCATCAAAATGTTGACATTCATTTACATATAATATATTCTGGGATATATCTATGTTACCATCTTATAAGTGGTTGTCTTTAAACTTCAGTTTTATTTATTTAAATTGAAAGTAGGTATTGTTATATATTATCCTTATTATTATCCTTAATAAGTAATTTATTAAACTAAGTTTTTAGGATAATGAAATAAGTTATTCAAGAATAGATTGAAAACAATTTTAAATTATTGTATATTATTTCAGATGCAAAAAAATATTTTTGTACACGTAGTTATTCTCAATATTGCTGTAAAACTATTACATGTAAAAACTTATTTTTTCACCTTAGCATTAAAATTGAGTTAACCCTCTCGCTCCAGGTATCCTGTACTGCACATGACACAAGGTTTTAGTGTCTTATATTCAATATTTTATTAAACTACATTTTGTTTAACGTTATACCAATTAGCATAGCATAAAATCTTAGTTAGTAACCCATAAAAAATCCAGAATTTCCCCTAGTGTGACTAATATGACACATTTTCACTAGGTATCTTCTCATCCCCCCTCCCCAAGAAACTACAAAATTAAACGTAAAATTACTCACTATAAAATCATCATCACTCAGACAAACCAAGGTTATTTTTATGGCCTTTAATTTTGTTTGGTTACAGAGCTATCAAATAGAAAATCAGACCCCTTCTGCCACACCTACCTGTCACATCCTCTTATTCAGGATTTGTTAATAGTTCTCTCTCTTTTGTTTAATTATATATATTATCTATAATCAATTGAAAGTCAAAGTTTTCATCTATCATATGATGTGTTCTGAACACAGAATAGTCCATTTCACTTCAAATTCAACATTGGTTCCCAAGGGAATCACAACGGCTTGCTTGGATGCATTTGTATCGGCTTTTGTCACATAGTTAGAAAGCCGGAAAAATTTTGATTGTTAGAGGAAATTGTCTACTTTTAGCATGTTATTAGTCTATGTTCTTTGGTGCATTATTTAATTAAATAAAAATTATTTAATGCACTATTACCATTAGTTTAAAAAAAAGTAGGGTTAATTGTCATCAATAGTCAAGAGCAAAAAAAAAGAAGATTGGGTAAGTACTTTATTTCTTGTTTTTTATCTTTATTCATTATTTATTATTATAAAAGTAACTGAAATGTAAAAATAGATATCTCTCTAGGTTAGTTAAGGTTAGATTAGGTAAAATAAAAAATAAAAATGTTTCACAAGGCACACACGCAAGCAGCTCGGAGTAGCTCGTAGGTAATGTAATTCAATAGCATAATGCGAGTTGCACATTCCCCAAGTGATTTACAACTTATAGTAGTTAGACATGGTTCAAAATGCAATAAAATAATAAAATTTAATTACAAATACGTGTATACTGTTATGAGTTTAAAGCTACTTACAATAAACAAATGTAGTTTCATGCTACATTTGAAGTCATTCCAGAAGGAAAAGGAGGATAATTTAAATTTTTGGGGGGGTTACAAAG
>NW_013667634.1:0-1451 GCF_000517525.1 Limulus polyphemus
TTGTGATTTTTTGTACTACTTTACTGGCTTTCTGAAAGAGTATGTGTACTTCGGTGAAGCTTTTTGATTCTGCTCTCTTATCGATTTCCTGCTACAACAGGTAACTGAATCGATGGATCTTAACCAAATTCGGTATGTATATTAACTAGTTCGTTCCACAATATCATGCAAAGTTTCACCTTCTTACTATTCGTTTTAAAGGAGTTACGGAAGGTTTTGCGTTTTGTACCAGTACTTCGTCACATTTAGACGAATCTTCTTAATTTTCTTATGGAAGGTTCTTGGGAACTTTGCACATTTACTTACAAAACTCTAACTTTCTAGTATTAGTTTTACGATGTTTGTGGTCGTTTTTTGTTAATCTTTTATTGGCTTTCCTGAAATCGTGTGTGTACTGCAGTGAAGCTTTTGGTTACTGATATGTTCTCAAATTCTTGTTACCAGAGGTTCTTGAATTGATGGTTCTTTACCAAATTTGGTATGTAGGTACACTTTATCGTTACACAGTTATATGCAGAGTTTCACCTTCCTATTTTCATTTTAAGGGAGTTATGGAAGGTTTTGCGTTTTGTACCAGTAGTTCGTTCCATTTGGACGGATGTTCTCAAATTTTTTTATGAACGTTCGTTGCATACTTGCGTAATTACATGCAAAATTCTAGCTTCGTATTATCATTTTTGCGACTTTTGTGATCCTTTTTTACTACTTTATTGACTTTCTGAATGAGTATGTGTACTGCAGTGAAGCTTTTTGATTCTGCTCTGTTATCGATTTCCTATTACCCCAGGTACTAAATCGATGGATCTTAACCAAATTCGGTATGTATATTAACTAGTTCGTTCCACAGTATCATGCAAAGTTTCACCTTCCTTGTATTCGTTTTAAAGGAGTTACGGGAGGTTTTGTGTTTTGTACCAGTACTTCATCACATTTAGACGAATGTTCTTAATTTTTTTATTGAAGGTTCGTGGGAACATGGCACATTTACTTACAGAATTCTAACTTTCTAGTATTAGTTTTACGATGTTTGTTGTCGTTTTTTGTTTCTCTTCTATTGGCTTCCCTGAAAGCGTATGTGTACTGCAGTGAAGCTTTTGGTTACTGATTGTTTCTCGATTTCTTGTTACCAAAGTGTCTTGAATTGATGGTTCTTTACCAAATTTGGTATGTAGGTACACTTTATCGTTACACAGTTATATGCAGAGTTTCACTTTCTTACTGTTCATTTTAAGGGAGTTATGGAAGGTTTTGCGTTTTGTACCAGTACTTCGTTCCAATTTGGACGGATCATCTTAATTTTTTATGAACGTTCGTTACATACTTCCGTAGTGACATGCAAAATTCTAGCTTCGTATTATCATATTTGCGTCTTTGTTGATCCTTTTTGTACTACTTTGTTGGCTTTCTGAAAGAGTATGTGTACTGCAGTGAAGCTTTTTGATTCTGCTCTG
>NW_013667634.1:1826-6102 GCF_000517525.1 Limulus polyphemus
CAGAACTTCGTAACATTTAGACGAATCTTCTTAATTTCATTTATGGAAGGTTCGTGGGAACTTTGCACATTTACTTACAAAATTCTAACTTTCTAGTATTATTTTTACGATTTTTGTGTTCGTTTTGTGATACTCTTTTATTGGCATCCCTGAAAGCGTATGTGTACTGCAGTGAAGCTTTTGGTTACTGATTGTTTTTCGATTTCTTGTTTCCAGAGTGTCTTGAATTGATGGTTCTTTACCAAATTTGGTATGTAGGTACACTTTATCGTTACACAGTTATATGCAGAGTTTCACCCTCCTACTATTCGTTTTAAAGGAGT
This sequence comes from Limulus polyphemus, assembly GCF_000517525.1. Taxonomy (NCBI): domain Eukaryota; kingdom Metazoa; phylum Arthropoda; class Merostomata; order Xiphosura; family Limulidae; genus Limulus; species Limulus polyphemus. The sequence goes on from NW_013667634.1 coordinate 2,150, forward strand.
TACGCGAGGTTTTTCCTTTTGTACCAGAACTTCGTAACATTTAGACGAATCTTCTTAATTTTTTTTATGGAAGGTTCGTGTGAACTTTACACATATACTTACAAAATTCTAACTCTCTAGTATTAGTTTTACGATGTTTGTGGTCGTTTTTTGTTTCTCTTTTATTGGCTTCCCTGAAAGCGTATGTGTACTGCAGTGAAGATTTTGGTTACTGATTGTTTCTCGATTTCTTGTTACCAGAGTGTCTTGAATTGATGGTTCTTTACCAAATTTGGTATGTAGGTACACTTTATCGTTACACAGTTATATGCAGAGTTTCACCCTCCTACTATTCGTTTTAAAGGAGTTACAGAATGTTTTGCTTCCCATTTACTCGAACGTTCTTGAAATTTTATATGAAAGTTCGTGGTAACTTTGCACATTTACATACAAAATACTAACTTTCTATTATTAATTTTACGATTTTTGTGGTCGTTTTATGTTACTCTTTTAATGGCTATCTTGAAAGCGTATGTGTACTGCATTGAAGCTTTTGGTTACTGATTGTTTCTCGATTTCTTCTCACCAGAGGGTTCTGAACTGATGGTTCTTCACCAAGTTTGGTATGTAGATACACTTTATCATTGCGCAGTTACATGCAGAGTTTCACCCTCCTACTGTTCATTTTAAGGGAGTTATGGAAGATTTTGCGTTTTGTACCAGTACTTCGTTCCATGTAAATGGATCTGATCGAAATTTTTTATGAACGTTCGTTGCATACTTGCGTATTTACAGGCAAAATTCTAGGTTTGTATTATCATTTTTGCGACTTTTGTCGTCCTTTTTTGTTACTACTTTATTGGCTTTCTGAAGGAGTATGTGTGTACTGCAGTGAAGGTTTTTGATACTTTGATATTACAATGATTAAATATACTTCAGAATTTTATACAACCATTGTTTTCTGTGAAAACAAAGAACATAAATTGGCCAAAGAAGGAGCCAGTCAGAACCCATAGATACACAATCAATCTGATCATAACCATTACCATTATAAAAATGAGATTTTTTGCTAGAGAAATTTATTAACTTGAAAGACAGATTTGAAATACATAACTCATTTGAATTTTTATGCAAAATTATTTCGTCACTTTAGCAAAGAGATGTTACTGTACAAATGATAAACATTAAAACTCTTTAGACATAATTTGCTATCAATAAATAAATCACAAAAGTGTCGACTAGCAGCAACTTAAGCAAATGTTTTGGAATTAACCCCCACCCCCCATTTCATGTCTCTCTGATCACTGTTTATAATGACTAATGACCGATAACATTTCTTTGCAAAAACTTCGCTATCTTATGTGTACATTTTCAGACGGGGAGCACTCTACTCCCTGTGCTTTAGCAGTTAACTTGAGGGTTTATGGCGCTTAAAATCACTTAGTTATCGAGTGTTTTCTATTCTTATAGAAGCAGTAATATTGAATCTACTTTCTGTCAGTTATGGAGTGTTTTCTGTTATTATACAGACAGTATTATCGACTCACTTTCTGTGAGTTATTGAGTGTTTGCTGTTATTATACAGCAAAGCATTATCGACTCTACTTTCTGGCAGTTATCGAGTGGTTTTTGTTCTTAGAGAAACCGTATTCCCTGTTATACTAAGTGTCAGTTAACAGGGATATACATTTAGCAGGTATTGTCTGTGTGTTTACAGAAAATATATCCCCTATACCCTATCCATTGTCAGTTAGCAGGAGTTGTTTCACAGAGTCGTTAGTTTTCATTATATAGTCTTCGAATTCTGGTCAGCCAATAGCTTTGTTCTTCATACACTCTGGATGTGAGGTTTAATGATCTTATAGACATTGTCTCTGAGTTTTTTTATTTGCCGGTTTCAACAACCCAGTTTCTGTTAGTTGTTATGAGTGTGAAAATAAAAATATTGTACATATATCTATAAACATGATTAACACAGAGTGGGCCGTAAAAAACCTCCCAATAGAAGAAAACCCAACTACAAGGAATTCAGAAACTTTTTTTTATAATTAAGTTGAATTAGAAAGCTTATATGATAGTTTTTATATAATTATATATATATATATGTACAGGAAATATTTCAGTAGAAATGTTTTTAATAATATTGACACATCAGAATATGATATAAAAATTGCTATGCACGATGTTCAACTGACCAAATTTGTCCTATATTTATCATGTGTATAAAATAACGCGTTGAGTGTTAAAAACTTCAAATCAAAGCGCTACCTTTCAGCGAATCGCAACAAAAAGACTGAAATATTTGAATGCATAATGCGAGGTAACTTCAAGTGAAAATAACGTTACTTAGATACATTGAGCCGTTTGCAATGAGAACTAAAAGATAACTAATCAGATATTTTATTCATATTACGTTCTACTCTGTAGAGTAAACCATACTTTCTCTCAGTGACGGACAAGATAGCGTCTGGAGTCATTTCTAAAAATAGAATCAACAATTATGCGTTAAATTAGTAATACTGATGTATAATAATTGGTATTTTTATGGGGAAATAAATAATACTTTTAATTTGTTATGCACCTTCGAGATATATAGTAAATTCACTGTATTATACACCTAAATGTTAGTTTAAAATTTTATTGATAATAGCAGCTTTAATACCGTCAAGAAAAATAAAAATGTAGACTTTCTTAAATTAAGATATTTCTTTTGCGACGACAGATGGAGACAGAGTCGAATAGATAACTACATTAATATAAATACAGGTGTTTTCAAACCAGTGCGAATGAGATGAACATTTAGTTATTAGATGGGAAGCAGTTGTACTACGACGTTCCATCGTTCGCTACTCACGAGGGAAACCAAATATATCTTTTCTTTGAAAACTGTTTTCTGAAGTTGTTAAGTTTTATCCAGCAATACCTAACTTATGCTACATTTCCTTCCTTAACTTCTCACGAGATTCACTGGCCTTGAAAAAAAAATGTTATTATTTTCACTCTCACTAAGCAGTTTTTTTAGTTTCTTTCATATGACAACTGGGAGAGAAATGTACTGGATATGGTCGAGGAAGACGGTGTTAATTATTCTACTTTATCTTCTTAATCTTCAGAAAGGTATGTAGAGAAATAGATAAAATTCTTAAATGAAACAAACTGAAAAGTTAAGTTTTTGTTTTAGTACTAGTTTTAAGAGGTGTTAAAAGTAATTTGTAAGTTGCAGGTATTTATCCAGCGCTAACATCTTCCAGTAACAAATATCTAGAAAAAAAATAATGGATGGCGAATTCTACGTTTTTGTTGTTGTTGTTTTTTTGGTGTTTTTTTTTTTTTGGTGTCACTCTGTAAAACTTATAGAATGCTAAAATGAATAACATAAACAACACGAAATGTCGTTGTTATTTAATGCTCATTACATAGTAATGTAGTCCAGCAAAGCTAGAATGTTTCTCCTTCGGGACACTGTAGTTGATTCTAGAAAGATGGGGCCAGAACTTCTAGGTACTTCCAGTACAATCAGGAAAGGACATTGCCCTAACTTTGCTAAATGTTACATGCTAGCAATGTTTTCAAAGGGCAGTTATCGGGTGCCACCAAACTTTGAGGATGAGAAAGAAATAAGGGTAGCTTGAAACATCTTGACGCCTTTTGTTGATCAAGTGCTATGTAAAAACTTGAACATGAGAACAAAAAATTAATTTAGAATCAACATTATAGCCCTACAGAAAGAATAAACTAATAATACATCCATATATAACATACTTACCTTAGTCTAGTAATTAATTAGTTCCTTTTTTGTATTAAGTACTAAGTACTAACTAGTTTATGTCCTGAGTTTTGGCTGTTGATCTGATGCTGTCTTCAGAGAATTCCTGCTAAAAATATGACTCTGGCGGTAACCGCATATTTGATCCTGGAGCTTCTTAATAGAAGGGTTGGTTTGCTATCCACTTGTTCAAGGACTACCAAACTAG
>NW_013667634.1:6339-7910 GCF_000517525.1 Limulus polyphemus
CAAGTAAATATATGAGCATTCATTTTTGCTGATTCCTATAATAAATATGTTGAACCTATCATCACCTAAGTGGATGTAAAAGACTACTATTATCAGTATAGTTTTTCTCTCTCTCTCGTATGTAGTTCATTTCCCATTCCTTTCGTATTATTCCACTTGAATGTATAGTCTTCTCTGGTAAAATACGCTATTGCAGATATATCGGTATTGTGGAGTCTTGTGTGTCTGTTATGACCCTGAATTCTAATCTTTGTTGACCTTTTGCTTCTTCAGTGTATAGGTGTATATATTCGTAAGGTGTGTTGTAAGTCATGTATTTGCTCTTCGTTGTGTTTTTAGGTGGTTTGGTGTGTACTGTTTGCCATTGTATAGTGTTTTGGCTTCCCAATACTGTCCTGACTTTATGTTGCTTACGTGCCGTCTGACAGAGAGACATTTGATACAGAGGAATATTTATGTCTGTCTGTAATTTCTTTGCTGCTCATCCATGATACTTATTTTCTTCTTTATCGAGTGCTCAGGAATCTATTTTCAAGGACGTTTGTAGTTTGTGTGGTTTAATATTATGTGAATTCATTATCATGATAAGGTTTCAATGTGTGGCTATAGTTTTATGTTTAAGAAAACATGTTGTTGTTTAAGTTTAGATCTTTTTTGAAAATCTTATGTATGTTTTATTATGCTTCTGAGGTTATAGTTTTTATATTTTATTGTGACTAGGTTTAAATATGCCTTTGCAGTTGAATGTTCTTTTTAAAGGCGACATCGTGATTTCTCAAACGTTATGTCACTTATTTAACAAATAGTGTTGAAAAAAGCTCTTCAGCTATTGATTAAATTTGATTAAAATGGAGGAACCACAAATAATATAACCTAATTAACTCTTGTAAATGATTTCTTTGTTGTGTTATATAATGGATAACTAAGTAAGTTAAAGATGTTGCTGTCAGGAGTATATCAAAAAAGTGTTTTTGTAATCAGGTTTTCCCAATACATATAATTGCGTAAATTGTTTGAGGTTGGCTTTTAACCATAAAAAAGTTATTTTATGCTTCAAGTAAAATATTAATATGTAAAGGATAAAATCAGCAAAATAATTGTTTTCATTCTTTGTGGCAATATTGTAAGACATTCCAAACGTTTTATTTTCCTTACGTTTGCCCCCCAGTGGTTAACGGTACATCAGAAGACTTATAACACTAAAAACCTGGTTTCGATACCCTTGGCGGGCATAACATAGATAGCGTTTTTTACTTAACGACAAACAAACAAAATTGTACTAAGCTTGCTGTATATTTCAGTTTTGACGTTGAATTATTGTGCACTTTGGAAGAAACGTTACAGTTAAGTGTGAAACTAATTATTTTGTAATAATTCAAATAAGTTGTCCATTCCACGATCTGTATTTTTGAATTTTATGAACTTTGTTACTTAACGGTACTTTTTCTCAGAATTTTTGCGCGGAACTAAATAAAGAGCTGTCTGTACCTAACTGTCTCTGATAACACTGGCCTGCGATAGTTTTATTGTCTTGAAAGTTTTACATGTTCTATAGTAATTCTTGTACGCTG
>NW_013667634.1:8619-9918 GCF_000517525.1 Limulus polyphemus
TACTTCTCTTTCTTGTAATTATCCAACAGTGATGTATTAGCACCAACAAGTGTACTTCTCTTTCTTGTAATTATCCAACAGTGATGTATTAGCACCAACAAGTGTACTTCTCTTTCTTTTAATTATCCAACAGTGATGTATTAGCAACAATAACTGTACTTCTCCTTCTTGTAATTATCCAACAGTGATGTATTAGCAACAATAACTGTACTTCTCTTTCTTGTAATTATCCAACAGTGATGTATTAGCACTAATAACTGCACTTCTCTTTCTTGTAATTATCCAACAGTGATGTATTAGCACCAACAAGTGTACTCCTCTTTCTTGTAATTATCCAACAGTGATGTATTAGCACCAATAAGTGTACTCCTTTTTCTTGTAATTATCCAACAGTGATGTATTAGCACCAACAAGTGTACTCCTCTTTCTTGTAATTATCCAACAGTGATGTATTAGCACGTGCTGCCGAAATGTTGTACGTATTCTTTTAAATAAATGTAATTTTACCCACTTAACTCTGTTAAGTTTTTAAATGCTGTGAAAGCTTGTAAAAAAATGTTGAACAAGCTCTTCAGCTATTGATTGAATTTAGTTAAAATGGAGGAACCGCAAAGGATATAACCTAGTTAACTCTTGTAAATGATTTCTTTGTTGTGTTATATAATGGAGAGTGGGCAGGATGTTCTTTAGCGCTGCAATGTTACGCTACCAACCACGATTATCAGTTTATTGGAATCTTCGTGTAGTGTTCAGAAATACAGATTTAATTAAGACAAACATTTGTTCACGGATCTAAAGAAGTAAAACATTTTAGATGTTGATTAGCTTCTCGAACAGTAACGCTTAATTGTCGTGCGTTGTTCTTTATCAGAAATATGCTAAATCAGCAGATTTACAGCGTCTGTGACGAACGTGTTCAGTGACACAAACGTGATTGATAATTACAGAAACATGCTCTGCACCAGCAGTAACGTCGCTCAGTGAGGTTCGTTAGATAAAGATTAACATATGAAACATGTAGTCAGTCCCATCCTTGTTTATCAGCTACTCTGTAACACAACTTCTTAATCCCCAAACTAGAGAACCACAAATAAACGTATAGCAACACAAGAGTTTTCAAAACATTTTTTTTTTCTTTTCAGAACTGAAATAATACAATTATCGCTTCTCAAGATTTTACGCTTGATACCACAAAAGCAAACACCCGTATCAGTCTTTGATTTCACAATTAAAATTAACGACTTAAAAATATTATCATAATCGTTTGTTTGTAATGAAGCACAAAGCTACACAATGGGC
>NW_013667634.1:9939-25423 GCF_000517525.1 Limulus polyphemus
GGGGCATTATCATAATAGTAATATATGTATTGGAGGTATTTGTATGTTGTTCATAAGATGTTTTTTTATTTTGTTTGTTCTTAAAACATGATTGTCATTACTTGGAGTCAAAACCTATTAACAAAACACTTCAAGTTATACACGGACGTCAATTTGGAAAAATGAAAAATGTCCAGAGCTAGAAAACTAACTTTAATCCTCTTACAGCGCTTGTGAAAAATCATAAAGTGTTAAAGAATAAGATGTAGAATCATTTTAATGGATGATAAACAGCAAACAGTGTTCGTTATGGTGTTTAAAAATTATGAAAATCTCTGTTACCTTCTTCGTGTTAGTGCCTCTTTCGTTGAAGTTCATTAAACTCACCGTTTTGCTTCAGTAATCGAAACATGAGGTGAAATATTACACAAATATACGCTACAGGTAATGTTTTTTCTAGTTCTTTTATAAGTGAAGTTTGATTAAAGTTATTCTTTCAACTGTGACGTACTATAGTTAATGGCATCACATATTAGATATTGATGTAGTACCGTTCAATGGGCTACCCACGCAGTGTTCAGCACGGGGATCGAGCCCCGAATTTTAGGATTATAAGCCTTCAGCTAATCGTGGTTTGGGTATTACTTAATGGTGTGAATTAAAACATATCTCAGTTTGGTTTGACAGTCATGTCCAGTATGCCATGCCTTTCATAGCTCATCGGAACTAAAACCCTGCAGCTTGGAAAGCCTTAAATGTTGAGGGAACAATAATCCTTCGAAGTGTAAACAATTATAACGTGTAAATCATGAGATATGTATATATATATATATATATATATATATATATATAGTATTATGTATCTATTTCGTTCAACTTTAAACTTTCTTTGAAAACTGGAGAATTGTTCAAAATATGTATTTATACATACTGTATATCAAAACTACCTTGTCCCATAGAAAACGCAAGGAATCTTTCCAAACGCATGTTCATAGATGTTGTATCACAGTTCGTTCGTAAGTCAGGAAACTCCGAAACCTTATTAAAGTATAAATGCTGCAAGTACTAAAGCTATGACATATTGATACTCTATATAAGTGATAAAAATCTGACCTCCACTGTTTTATTTTGCGAGTGAAATCTAAATTCCTCGTTTTATTGATTCCTGATGGCAGCTGGTTTCTGAATTGTCCTGTTTCTTCCATTTCTATTTTAATATAAAGATCAAAACTAGCCATCACTTATGTCAATCTAATTTATTTTCATTATTCATGACGATGAAATTTATTTTGATCATTTATTTGATCACTTATAACAGTTTGTGTTATTTTAACGACTTTCACAGTTTGTGTTATTTTGACGACTTATGGCAGTTTATGTTATTTTGATGAAAATAAGTAAAAACCTCTAAGAAATGAATCGCATGAAGAGAGCAATAAACAGTCAATAAGATTATTTAAAACCATCATTAATAAGCAAAAAATATATATAGAATTATTTTAAAATATTTTTCCAGTGGCTGGTATTAAGTGCGTGCAGTGCTTATCAGATGAAGAGGAAGCCTGCATCAGTAAACCTCCTCCTCCCAAAAGTTGCCACGGTGCAGACATGCACAACTGTATTGTGATCGAGCAACGAACGCCTGATGGTAAGGTCACTAAACTGACTTAATTTTTGTATCGTGCAAGTACTAATAAAATCAAATCAAAAAGCTCAAAAGAAATACTGTTTAGAAAACAAGACGAAGTACCAAGATAAAAATAATAATGGTTAAACTCATTATTCTCACTAACACATAAAATCAAAGGAAATCTCTCTCGATAAATCGGTTTTTCTCTATCCACTCGAAATATGGGTTTTGAATTTCTGTAGCAACCTTATGACTATCATAAATTATTTAGTTTAAAGCTTTTAAGCAGCTGACCAAAATACAGGGCCTGGACATCAGCCGTGACAGTCAAGTCTTGTATAACTTCCTACATGTTGTTTTCTTCTTTATGATATTAGCTATGCAGGTAAAATTTCTTCTCTCTCTGTACATAAGGATTTATACAATACAAATGAATTACTTCGTGATAACAGTATATATTTCTCCAATTGTTTGCTGTAGACGTTACTAGTGCTATAGCAGAGGTTCCCAACCAGGGGGTGTTGGCACCCCTGGGGTTGCGAAATCAGGGTGCGGGGGATGCGCAGAAGAGGCCTATACAAGGTCCGTTTTCTCCTAAATGTCGCCAAGAGGAAATGTCTAATGCATACTTTTTATGGGAAGGGTGTGAGGGCCACAAAAGATTGGGAACCACTGTACTAGAGAACACCATATTTATAACTGGTGGTTGTAGCATGCTGAATATTTCCTAGTGGCTAATGTGAATATTATTCATTATAAGTGTTGGCTGTATTGTGTTAAATATTGGTTCCTACTTGTTCATGTGGATATAATTCCTTATAACTGTAACATGTAAAATCATGCCTCATTTTGGTAGTATATTTTATTATTTTGTTTACAAAATGCAACATAGAGATAAACTTTTCTAAAAAAAGTACAAAAAAATAGTTTCAATTTCCTATTCTTATCATATTTATCTTTTTATTTCCTTTAGATACAGCGATATATTTTATCTACTTGATAGAAAATGCATGGTATGATCAAACAATGAAATTTTCCGCTATTTGTAATCGCTTGTCTTTTTAAAAGGAGATCTCCTACGCCTCATAAGAACTTGTGGTCCAGGAGACATCATCAGTGAAGAATGTGATAATGGAGTCTCTGAAGAGGGCCTAACGATTTTCGTGTGTCATCGGACTTGTGACACGGATGGTTGCAACCGTGGGCCGCTAGCTATTAACATAGACAATCTATTACTCTTTGTCTTCGCCCCCTGTGTTTTATATATCTCTTTAACTTGGTTTTGAGGAAGTTTCAAATTGGTATGATTTTAATAATTTATGATAACTAACGTTATAAACTACAATTCAGATTTATTGGCTTCATGATAAAAAACAAAATCTTGAAGATAAACGTATACTCACACAGAGATATTCTTTTATTACATATATTTTGAAATTTGATTATATATATATTTTCCTATATTCTAGTCAACAGTTTGACACCAAAAAGTATTATTTATGAACTTTTCGATAATTGTTAAAATACACATTATTGCTCAATATAATCTTAATTTTGCATAATGAACAGTTATTATAAACTGTTAATTATTGACTGCAACATAAAACACCTTATGAATTGATATGTTATCTTCAAAGTCACGTCTGAATGTCATGTTTTGAAAATATTATTTTCCAAATACCTAAACCGAACAAACCACAAAAGAAATTTATATTATATTATATTCACATTTGTTTGTTTCTTACTGAAAGATACACAATGAGCTGCCTGAATTCTGTCCACCGCAGGGAATTGAGCGCCGGATTTTAAATACGTCAACTTTCCGCTAACCCATCACGGGACTAGATTCAAATACAAAAACATACGACATAAAAAGTAAAAGTATCAAAACTCTATATTTTGTCTTCAGAGTCACATCTCCTATATACTGATGTTGTTTCTGATTTACATCCATAAACATACATAATATATGTCAAATATAGGTATCTTTTTGTAACCTTCAAAGATTACTCTTATACCTCCTTTACGTCAGGCGCAGTTCGTATGGTTGAAGAGCCCTATGTCGGATGGCAAAGCTTGAGTGGAAACTAAGCTGACAATAATCCTCTACTTTCGCTATTTCATATTGTTTTCACAGGTTAACTGTGATCAGATAAAACACCCGTACACAACTTTATACATTAACTACTTTCACAACCTAAGGGTCTTGACGCTCGAATCCTTTAATACAAGTTAATCGTGAAAACGGTAAACAATTCATTTACTACTACAGCAAGATCATTACAGGGTTACTTTCATCTTTTATTATAATTATTTTTTCAATAAAGCATTGTCAAACGTTGATCGTCTTATCTGGAAATAGTTCTAAATACGTTGAGGTCATCAGCGCTGGAACATACATGAAAACACAAATACCAATTCTCAAAGTTAATCTAATGATACAAAGCGAAGCTAGTTAAAAAAATACTATAGATGTCAGGCAGACCTAAATGGCACTGACGTGGTAAATTACGGGATAATACTGTTGATATTGAAACAGTTAGCTTTTACGGTTTCAACTCTAAATTAAGATGATTAAAAACTTTCCAATATGTTGCTCTGTTCGTTGCACGTGATGTTGACAGTCTTTGTGTGTAACACTTGCTATGCTACACTTCGTTCCGTTTTATTATAAGTAATTTAATCATAATGAATGTTTGAATTTTTATTCATATAGTTGCTTCTTTTGTGTGTCCACAATCATATTAAGAAACTTGAATTTATTTAAGCTTTAATCATACGATTGTCTCTTTTGTGTGTCAAATACAATATTAACGAAATTTAAATGTTTAAGCTTTAATCATATGATTGTCTCTTTTATGTGTCCAGTACAATATTAACGAAATTTAAATGTTTAACCTTTAATCATACAATTGTCTCTTTTGTGTGTCCAGTACAATATTAACGAAATTTAAATGTTTAACCTTTAATCATACGATTGTCTCTTTTGTGTGTCCAGTACAATATTAACGAAATTTAAATGTTTAAGCTTTAATCATACGATTGTCTCTTTTGTATGTACAGAATTATATTAAAGGTATTTAAATATTTGAACTTCAATCATATGATCGTCTCTTTTGTGTGTTCATAATTATATTAAACAAATTTAAATCTTTGAACTTTAATCATATGATTGCCCTTTTTTGTGTGTCCAGGATCATATTAAGGAAATTTAAATCTTTGAACTTTAATCATATGATTGCCCTTTTTTTTGTGTCCAGGATCATATTATGGAAATTTAAACCTTTGAACTTTAATCATATGATTGCCCTTTTTTGTGTGTCCAGGATCATATTAAGGAAATTTAAATCTTTGAACTTTAATCATATGATTGCCCTTTTTTTTGTGTCCAGGATCATATTAAAGAAATATAAATTATTAAACTGTAATTATATGATTATGACTTTATGTGTCAAGAATCATATGAACAAAATCTAGATGATCAAACTTGATTTACATGACTGTCTCTTATGTGTGTTCAGAATCGTATTAACAAAATATAAATGTTTAATCTTTAGTCATGAAATTATAGCTTTTCGTGACTGCGGGATAATAATCACCATCTTCATCGGGATTCGGACCAGGTTTTGGACCGGGGGGGGGGGTCAGTTTCAGTGTAGACCTCTTCCTCCCAAGATAATAATAATAGATTGGTTTGGTTTGAATTTCGCATAAAACTACACGAGGGCTAAATGCGCTAGCCGTTCCTAATTTAGCAGTGGTAGAGTAAAAGGAAAGCAGCTAGTCAACACCACCCACCCCCAACTCTTGAGCTACTATTTTTCCAGCTAACTGTGAGATTGATCTTCACTTTATAAAGGCCCCACGGCTGAAAGGGCGAGTATGTAAAAGTATCGACCAAAACTACAATGATCCAAGCACTTTCTGGAGGAAGTTTGAAAACATAACGAAAACCAGAGACTCAAGCAGCACAAACACGATACACTACAAGAACATCACAGCCACTTCAGATACCGAACAAACAGAACTATTCGCACAATACTACAAAGACACGTTTATCATCCCTGGTCTAGACACATTCAATAAGACACTTCATAAGAATCAAGAACTACATTAGCAACAACAAGGAATCATTTAACCCAACTTTTCCAGTACAACTAGATAAAACAGAACACAAAACAACCAAAGACTTCTACTCAAGACCCATATCAATAACAGAAATCAAACAGAAACTCAAGTCCGTCAAAAGAAAAGCACCTGGGTATGACCAAATCAGCAACACAATCCTAAAGAACCTAAACGACACAGTAATCAAACACCTCGCAGACATCTACAACATCTCACTACAAGCTGGCTATTACCCTAAAGCATGGAAACATGCAATTAATAGAGTCATATCTAAAAAAGACAATGACCTATCCGATCCCAAAAACATCAGACCAATTAGCTTATTGAACACGTTAGGTAAACTCATGGAAAAAATAACAACAAAAAGACTTAACTGTTTCCTTGAAGCAAATAACATAATTAACGAGAATCAAAATTCTGGCAGAAAACATAGACAGACAACCGATCATCTAGTAAGATTAACAGAATCAATCTACAGCGGACACAACAGAAAACAAACAACAATAGCCACATTCCTAGACGTTCAAAAAGCCTTCGATTCAGTATGGCACGATGGACTAAGATACAAACTACACTCACTAAAAGTACCTATAACATTACTAAGATGGATCTCAAGTTTTCTAAATCATCGAACTGCCAGGGCAAAAATTAACGATTCATTCTCGACTAGTTTCGGATTCTCTGCAGGAGTCCCACAGGGATCGGTACTCAGTCCAACACTTTACAACATATTTGTTAACGACATCCCATTCCCTGAACAAACATACACATCAACATCACAATACGCGGACGACATCGCCATTTGGAGTATTTCAAGCAACCCTGGTACAGCCTCGAACAGAGTCCAACGCGCACTGGACTCTGTCTCCAAGTGGTGCAACTCGTGGCGCGAATCATTGAACCCAACAAAGACACAAGCCATTGCATTTCACAAAAAAATAAATAAATCAAGGAAAAAAATCAATAATCTCAAGTTAAAACTTAATGATGTTAACATCACCTTCACGAATAAAGTAAAATTTCTAGGAATAAACTTCACTTCAAATTTAACATGGAACACGCATTTCAAGGACATTACAAAAAGTGTTAATGTCAGAGTAAAATACCTAAACAAAATAGCCGGAACAAACAAAGGATGTTCACCTAAATCAATAATAACAATCTATCGAGCATTTATCAGGCCACTCATGGAATACGGAAGTGCAGTAACATGTAACATGTCAGATAAGTCAGATAACCAATACAAGAAACTACAAATTTTACAAAACAAAGCAATTAAAATTGCACACAGACTACCAAGCTACACACCTCAAGAATACCTACACAGCGTTACCAAGTTACCAACAATCAAAGATCGCTTTACACAACTTGACACGAAATGTTACAGAATAGCCAAAAATAGGAACACACAAACCAAACAGTTCAAACAATTAGCTCTAACACCAGAAACTTGGAACACATACATATCACCATTCAATTACATAAACAGCCTAGAAAACACATAAAACACTCATCAAGTAACTGAAAGAAATTTCTTTTTTAGCTTTGGGCACTGGTCAGGTAGATTATTCGGCGCCTGACCAGTGAAAGTGGGTTTTCTCGGGGTACTCCCGTTTCCCCCACAGCAAAAGTCTGAGAATTGGACCACGGTCCTCCTCCTAGCCCTGAAAAGGACCGACAGACGGCCGAATCCACCAACCAAAATTTTTAGCCCTAGTGCTTTATCCCACCCGACGCATCCTCGAAGGCGCCGCTGCCTGATTTTCTAAGCTTAATGTATGCTCCAGACCCGGTCAAACCAAATCCAGGACAAACTATGATACTCACGAATATGTACATCCCTCACCAAGCAGCGGGGTTGAAGAGAAGCGGAAAAAGGCTTCTGAACACCCCTGGTAGTCCTCAAACACGTTGAGGTTGAAAGGACGTAACCAAAATTACCACCCAGAGTATAAGTAAGTAAGGGCGAGCATGTTCGTTGTGATGGGAATTCGAACCAGACCTGCAGATTGTGAGTCAAGCGCCCTAACCACTAGGCCAATACAATACCAAGCCAATAATAATGGAATGTAAATGTTTATAATACTTTATTTCCTTTGGAAAAACTTATGGATGTATTAGCATAGAAAGAGAACAATAAAACAAACGTTGATTTACAGATTTTATCTTACTGGTTTACCTGCTTTGTCATATAAATTGGGTCTTAGCGATAAGCTTGCGGACTTATAACGTTAAAATTAAGTGTTCGATTCCTGCAGGGGTACATCGCAAATAGTCAGTGGTGCAACTTGATGCTTAATAACAAACCGTTTACGTTACTTATCTTCATACACATTACAAAATAAAAATTTACAAAAAAGGTTATTTTTACCTTTTTACTAACCTATACCCTACGTTTGTACAGAACATTCGCGGGAGAAAAATTTGAATACCAGAATTCACCTTGCTTGCTTCTGAGGTTCCCACACATGCGCACACCTACATCTTCACATAGCACTGTAAACATTTATTTGCAAAAGCCTCTTGACGCCACTGAAACAGGTAATTGATTATGGTTTTTATTTAAGATTTCTAAAAATTAATTTAACAGTAAAGATGTAACAAAGAATTTAAATGTTATAGACACTTTTCAAATACTCGATCATTGGTTTTTATTGATAACTACGTAAAATCTAACAGCTTTTCGATTTTTTCCTAAAGTTTTTTGTTACCTTATGCTTAAACCTACAATTGCCGACTGGAGTCCATGTTCCGGCTCACAACGTTCCGACTACAAGTCCGAAGCACTAACTAATGAGCCACACTGCCCCAATCATAGTAGTAATTTCATTTAAAAAAATGTTTGGACGATTTGAAAATAGAAGTTACTAGTCGTTATCCCAGCACTGTCGCGTCCGAAGGATTGTCACCAAAGATAATGACATCATCAGTTCCACAAATTGTCACCAGAGGGTGCGTTTGTTAGGAACATCATAGTTTCATAAATTGTCGCCAGAGAGCGCAGCTATCTTAGAGAGCATTGAAATTATAGTTCAATACCTGAAAGATGGCTATGATATAATAGTTCTATGAAAACAGAGAACATGTATCTAGGCTGCCATGACAGGCAACCATGATGTCATAGTTCCACAAAGAAGATTAAAATTACATAAAGCTTTGAGACTGTCTAATGCTAAGATGACTATTGGGAAATCACATGCACGCAATCTGGACACTGACTTTTAAGAACTAGAAAGGTCACCATGTAGTCACACACACATACATACAGTGATTCTACAGTACAGAAAACCACCGTGGAAATACTGACATCATTATCGTCCACACTGCAACCAACCTTTAACTAAGAAGAGAGGGGTCAATCAACATTCACCTTGGTCACAGTCTGACGTGTATGATATTCAAGGCCACTGCTTGGCTTCGTTTTAGAAAATATACAGGTCAGGATGTCAAGTTTAGAAAATCTTTTGATCTTTAATTTTAGCTAAAACAGATAACACTTTCATTTGAAAATATGGAAACCTTTATAAAAATAAAAGTCAATTACATTACTCTGTTGCTATCTATTACATAATATTTCATATTGAAAATAAGTCTACGTAATTTTGATGTTCACTTTACAAAACAATAAATATGTATTGATGTATTTCAGTTAAATACAATTTTTGTATTCAATTAGACTGTAAGTGTCAGTGATTATTAAAGATAAATTAGCATGCTGTATCACTTCTTTTACCACTTTAGTCAGACTACATAAACCACTTACTTTACAATTAAGTACCCCCCCCCCACAGTGGCACAGCGGTATGTCTGCGGACTTGCGACGCTAAAATCCGGGTTTCGATATCTGTGGTGGGCAATGCACAGATGGCCCATTGTGTAGCTTTGTGCTTAATTATAAATAAACAGTTACAATCAGGTAACCAATTTCTGTAATATTATGATTCTCCTGTAATCGTTCCAACACTCGTGATGTTACTACTATGTTAGTTTTGAAAGTTGGAATTTTGTTCATTTCATTTAAGTATTATCTGTGCTCCTAATTTTAGCATTTTAGGTCCATGCTCTGACACTAAATGGCTAACATCTTAGGATGAGGTAAGATCTGCCATTAATATTATGAGAAAATATCAAAATAGGTTTGCTTGGATTTACTTGACTTAGATACTCTTTTTAATTCATGTTTACGTCACAGCATTTATAAAAAAAATGAAAATAAAGGTCAGTGCCAAAGTTTATTACTTATGTATAAATGAACAATAAATACATGGACTGTTCAATATCCTAAGTGTTATTAACAATACATTGGTTTTTATCATAGTAAAAAATAACACATGATAGAAAACACAAACTCTAGCAAAATCTTGTTTATTACGTAGGCTTCATAGTAAAAACAACATATAATAGAAAACACAAACTCTAGCTAAATCTTGTTTATTGCCTAGAGTTCGTAGAAAAACCAACGCACAAAACTTTTTTTTTTTCAAAAGAGCGTTTTGCTTCTAAAATCAAGATCCAACGCAGCTTTTTCTAAACTAATTAAAAATTACATGTTGTTTTGTATCCATGTGTTTGTGAAAATGTATAAGAAAATGAAACTGGATATGTTTTATAATCTATCTGTCTAAAGCTATGCAGTAGCATTAAAGTCTAGATTCTCATAGACTTTAGCATTTAAGGTTTTGGTCTAACTACAGTTTCTTTTCCCAACAACTGTTTTGACCTAAATAGTGATTATCAAAAATTAAATATAATAATCACTTTGCTCGAGAACCAATTTTAGTTTTCCTTACAAAACTAAAAACTCATTACACTCAATTGGAACTGTTGTGGCAGTCATGGTGATTTTCCCTCCTCGTTATATAGCTTGGAACACATTACAACTGTGGAGTAGCCTTAACGATTCGTGTGATCATCTCCAGCCTCCAATGCTTTTCGCATTTTATCGCTGTCATTTGAATTGCCTTTATACTCTTACTAGTCACCCCTCGGGTCAGCGGTAAATTTAAAGACTTACAACGCTAAAGTCTGGGGTTCAATTCCTCGAGGTGGACAGAGCGCAAATAGCCACTTTCTAGCTTTTCGCTTAACAAACAAAAAACCACTTTAACTAATTAGAACACTATCACAAAACAAGGAGCCATCTTCAGATATTTTGTAGGATGTACCGCGATACAGAAATGCCACAGAGTCGGTAATTATATACAAGTGTCTATACACTTTAGTAAACATTAAACTACTTCTATAAAGTTTGAAGTTATCTTTAAATATTTTTCTCATTGAAGATACGTATTATTGAGAAAAATGATCCTTAATGGTGGGTGTGTTTGTATATATGTATACATATATATTTAATTTTATCTTCTTTATATGAACTTGTAACTGTATGAACTGAAATATTTTTATCCCAGTGCAGTTCATACGCTTAGTACTCTTTCGTGGCAGGCTTACACAACTACGAATCAAAGCAAAGAAACTGAAGCACCAGTCTAAGAAATATCGTCAGAATTATTGTAATTATCTGTGACACGTTTAGGGTTCTGTAAAAGAATAATGACTCATAACTCAATTCTTCATTGATGTTGTTTCCTGTGAGAAGAACCTTTGCAATGCGTAAGATATAACCCATTTTTACAGAGTGAACAAATTATCTTTTTTACGTATGTGTAACTTTCAACCAAAATATAATGCTTTTTGGACTAGAATCCTCGTGCATTTCATTTCGCAATTTAACGTTCATCCATTTATTATTCTTCTAATACTAGAGAGGGATTTTCACTGGGTAGTATTCTTAAGATGAATAGTAAAATTAGTTGAACACGTAGGTGTAATTATGTTTCTTTGAAATTAAAATGTGTTCCTCAATTTATTATTTTTTGGGTTGTTTTTTTTTTTCCTGCAAATACTTTGATGGAACAGAAATAAATACACCATTAAGGAACCAATGTGTTGTAGATTAAATATCCTACTGGTGGAACATTTAACTCTGGTAAAACGATACATGTGCCCACAACGGATATCGAAACCCGGTTTTTAGCATTATTAGCTTTCAAATTTATTGCTGTGCCACAGTGGGAGGTAGATTTAGAGTTGTCTTTAAAGGTGATTTTATATATTTTTGGTGAAACCCCCATAAAATCACATAAGATTGCAGTTCCATTTTCTTTTTCCTTCATATCTGTGATAGATTTTGGAATACTTTAAACACAGTGTTTGTGAATTTTATTTCAAGGCAAACATATTGGTATCTTGTGTGACTAAATGGATAAAAAAAAAGAGTTAGACCTGACGGAACAAAGTATCATCAAAATTACTTCCTCTCGCAAGGAACTGAAGAAAAAGTTGAATATAGTTTACTCATTGAGATATAATTTCTTTAATTTAACGATAATAATCAAGTGGTTACTCAGCTTCCTGAGTTATGAATACATTATCTGTGTATTTAGTTATTTAACACCCACTGTCAAAGATTCAAAGTTCAAAGATTTTACAATAATCCCCACTCCTCTCATTAGTACTCATTTGAAAAATAAGTTTAGATGCTGTAACACAAGTAAATATAGTTTATTTATTTGACTCACGGTAAAACACATAATATAAACAGTTTAAACTGCATCAAATATTACCCTGGGGCTTACCATCTCTTTGCAAGAAGCTGGTAGATACAGGATATCTCTACCTTCCAACATGATTTTTTTAGTTCGGTAATTCCTGAGGATAGCCTTGATGAGTTACTTTGAAGACAGAGATGTTGCAAACAAGCTGAATTTAATTAATATGAATTTGAATTTATCAGTTCAACAAGAAGCTGCTGTCATGTTTATCAAGCCTTCTTTGAGTCCACTAGAAATCTAGAATGGTCGAAGAATTTAGAACAATTTTATATTTTCTTTATTCCACTCAATGATCACCTGTTATATTTTTCTTGTCAATGAACTTTCATTGTTGTTATAATAAACTATTTTTGTTGTTGTTTTATCTAGTCCCTGTCATTCCATTTGACAAATGTTGTCAAACTTCCTGTAAAGAATTATTCTGTTGTGTGCTAAAATTTTAACTTATAATATACTACAGTGCAAACTAAATAGAGTAAGCTTGGTGCCAACCAGAATTTGGTTTTGTAGAGTTTTTAGATTAGTGAGCTTTACTATTTTTCCTTTTCATCTTTCGTTATATACAAATTATCGCATCTTAGAATTTATGGAAATGGAAATGTCTTTCCCACAAAGAATAATTATTGGTGGAAGGAGAAAGTGACTGCTGAATCCAGGGTAAGATCAAAAGAATTGAGACAGGTCAAACAATAACCAAGGATTTTTCCTACCTAATAATAATGTCGGTCTAGCTGATGCTCCCAGCAAACTTAAAGCGCTTTTGAGCTGAAGCCAAACCTTAATGTTCTGAGACCTCATGGGAGGTCTTTAAAGAGACTCCACGTTGTTGCGTCCAGTGTTCTAAAATTTATCTGTTGAATACTTTGGCTACAAAGAGAACAGAGTAGATGCCATTGGAAGGTGAAATGTATCAGCTGAATCCACATAACTACTAGGTGCAGTGTCAAAAATCTCAAGGACAGATGGAAGTAAGCTAATTAGGATAGGTTAAATGCTAAAAACCAGAAATTAACTGAAGGCTCGAAATCGAATGGAATTGAGAGATGATATATACATGGTAACACATAATCAATTTAATTGGGAATATAAGCCACACATCTATAGGCATCAGGAGGCAGAACTGATGCATTTGCTAACATTGGCATTTCAACTGTAAATTACTATGGGAGCCAATCACATGTATTTCGTTACATTACCATATCCAAGAAGTGTTGAGGATAAACAGAGAAATATGTTGACTTTCAAATAAAGGTTTTGACAAGAAAGATTTGGGTCATATCTTAAAGTGATTTAAGAACTTTCTGCATCACAAGCAATATGATGTTTGGTAATCCATTTAGATACTCCTGTGTTTGATGTAGTCAAGAACCTAAATTAACATTAACCCTGTGACTGGGAAACAGTCATAGTAGTGCAATAGTTTTGATCCAGTAGAAAACAAAGCCATCAACTGAGTTGAGTTCAAGGCTCAAATGTGTGGAACACTCAGAACTTGGACACATATACAGATCAGATGTATCAATTGCATGTGAAGACATATTTCAGTGCTGTCACAGATCATAAGAATATCCTATTTTATTCTTTGATAGTTTATTTAGGCAGAGTGTCCATGAAGAAACGAAATTGAATGGACAGCAACTGCCTGTTGTAGAAACACAAGTGTAGAGGACGACGTTTCGAAAGTCTTCCGTCTTCAGGAGGAAGACCATCGAACCGCATGCTGAATAAATAAAGAAAGAATTATGTTTCTCATTTTCCAGGGGGCAAGCCCCTGTTGCTCCCCCTGCGGACACCCATGTCTAAGGCAATCTATTGGTTATTCAATCACCAATATAGTATGATGCATACACAATGTTAACCAAACACATAAAGTAGTGATCCTTGTACCACATAGGAAAACACTATCAATAGTGTTACACTGTCTCAGTTAAAACAACAATGAACAGCCCATGTATTCAATTGAAAAACTAAGTTATTATTATTAGCTATTTGTGCAAAATATTTCACTTTCCTAAACAATACTGGACTTGGCCTAACAACGCAGTTTTTAGGCTACACAATCAAGTTGTTTCTCTGATACAGGACTTTTGATTGACTTACTAGATGAACTAGAAGATTCCCAAAAACTTCTTTTACAGTGCTATATAAATAACTCTTAATCAAAATTGATTTCAAAACCCAAAACTTGATTACATAAGATGTCACCAAACGACGTTAATGCATACATTTTACATCAGATGTTACCAAATGACATTGGAAGCATACAGTTTACATCAGATGTTAACAAACAACACTGGACTCATGCAGTTTGTTTCGAGTTTTATCAAATGAGATGCCCCTCCCAATGGCTCAGCGGTAAGTCTTGCGACGCTAAAAATTGGTTTCAATACCCGTGGTTGGTATAGAACAGATAGTCCATTGTGTAGCTTTGTACTTAAGAAATTAACCAAACCAAACGACATTGAATGCATAGTGTCCTATCTCCAAACTCATTTACAAAACAGGTAATTGTAATACAAATTTTTTTAACAAACAATAATTCAGATGCACGATAAATAGAACATTATTTTAATTTTTAGCAGCAATATTATATTTCAGTTTACCTGGAAAAGACTGTCGTATTAATAGTAAATATAAATACATATTTACGTTCAATTTAAACCAAATTGTTAAAAGAAAGTTCAAAATACCCACAGAATAATTAAAATGCAAGAAATTGTGAACTTCCACTTAGTTTTTTTCTTTAGTAGATACTTTTAGTAAACGGCACATTGTTGTTTGGAATAAAATCAAATGCACTTACATAACATTGTTCGAAGAGTCGCTTACATCCACTTTAACGAAGTGGACTCTTGATTGACTTACAGAAGGGACTAGAAAATTCTACACAACTTTACTTACTCTGTTATATATGTAACTTCTAAAACTGATTTCAGAACCACTCGTGACACCAAATTGTTACACTGGTCCAACTAATACAACAACAAACAGTCCTGTATTGATTTAATGTGTACTTTACTATAGTAAATATTAAATAACCCCTTTCCATAATGAAACTTGTTCGAATTGGCAGTCATTTAGTTGAATCATGTGTTTGTTTGTTTGTTTCCGGTAGAAATTCTTTCTGGGGATCTTC
>NW_013667634.1:25610-36463 GCF_000517525.1 Limulus polyphemus
AATCTCGATAATTTCGCTCTCGACGAGTGCAAAACACACACTTTACGGCTCACTAGCTCGAACCTAACAGAATCATAAATTACACGGAACTCAAAGCAACTACTGCTCTCTCTTCATTCACCAATCCCCCTGGCTTTCACTGCCAGGCTTATATACTAACGAAGAGGGCATCTCGATCACACTCGGACTTCCCCGATCATTCGAGAAACTCATCATCCACGCGCCAGCAGCGTCACGTGACTTCCGCTGTCGTAACACATGGAAATCATGGACTATGGAGTTAAGTTGTTTACTGTGGATACATTTACAGCTGTTTTAAAGGAAACCTTGCTGCAGTTTATTTGATAGAAAATAATTATCCAATATATATATAAACATACTTATAGCAACCAGTTGTAAACTTTATGCACGTC
Organism: Limulus polyphemus; assembly: GCF_000517525.1. Lineage (NCBI taxonomy): Eukaryota > Metazoa > Arthropoda > Merostomata > Xiphosura > Limulidae > Limulus > Limulus polyphemus. The sequence goes on from NW_013667634.1 coordinate 26,024, forward strand.
AAACCCGTGTTCTAATTTCTCTTACTTAAATCATAATATCTTTTATATTACTATTAATATAGTATAGGATGAATTTCTTAATTAAATTGCTATAACTGATTTACATAACGCATATTATATTTTTGTGTTTCGCCATTAACGTGACCAACAACATTTGCGGCTTCTTGCTCTTACGCTGTGATTGGTAAAACTTCCCTTACATTTATAGAATATTGTTGATTGCTGTGATCTGGTCATCGTGCATATACCCCTCTACAACGTACTGAAGTCCCCTTTCTTAACTTCGAGACGAGATTTTGTCAATTTTCCAAAAGCATCTAACATTATGTTTTAATTCGCAATGTCGAACATATGAACTCGTACGAGCCAGCTGCCATTTCTCTCATGGTAGCTTGACCGACATAGTAACAGTAACTAAGGCTTGAAGAAGAGGGCGGAAGAAGTAGCGTTGGTTTCGCTAAGTATTTGTCCAACTTATAGATTGATTTAAGTTATTCTATAATTCTAACTTTAACATCCTTAATAGAGCTAAAAATACCGAAGACTTACTAATTATGTCTCTGTGAATATCACTAATATTTAATGCTGTTGAATGATCGGATAAAATTCATACAACAGAAAAAATATAAACATTTATATTACTATAAAATTTATTTTTAAATGACCCCTTTCCAAAATGAAACTTATTCCTGGGGCTTGGCAGTCATGTGTTTGAATCATGGACGATGGGGTTAAATTGTTCACCGTGGATGCATTTACAGCGGTTCCCTTTAAAGGAAACCCTGCTGCTGTTTGTTTGATCGAAAATAATGATGTAATATATATATATATATATATAAATATATATATACATACTTCTAGCAGCCAATTACAGACTTTAACTATAAACTTTCTGACACGTTAAACTTCTATTCTAGTTTCTCTTACTTAAGTAACTTGTGCTTTACAATTATATTAATTATTATTAGTAGCAGTATTAGTCACTATTACTTAGTCATAGCACTTATTTTTTATAGTACTAGCAGCATGATTACTGATATAGTGTTAATGTTACACTTAGCCTAAAATGTAAAAATTGTTTCTGCTTTAGCCATGTACAGATGCTTCAACGCTCATTCTAGTGGATGTATTTGTACTGTAGTACTCTCTATTTACTATAATTATAGCATGTTATTTTTAATATTTGAAGAATAGATAACGGTGCTCTTGATTGGTTGTAATACTTGTAATTAACCCCTGGTGGGACAGTGGTAAGTTTATGGACTGAAAATGCTAATCTGTGTAAGTAGAAGAAGCAAAATCACTGTTGATCTAAAAAGAAAGTTATACAAGATCTTAGATTATATATGTGACTGTTGATTATGTTATAAGGTTATCTATACACGCCACTACATGTATAGTTAAAATATTTCAATATTACATAAGATGCCTATTTGCAATGAAAGATATTTTGCAAATATAAATGCACATACAAACTTCACATGCATATTTTAAACAATTGTTAAATTGATATCACAAATTTTATGGTGTGTGTTTGTAGAATTAATTCAATTCTAAAAAAAAACAAAAAACATTATTCTTTTTTAAAATACATTGAAATTCTTCTCAAAATTTTAGCACAAAACATGATTGTTGATGTCATTTTACAAGGGGTAAAAATCTCTTAACTGTTAAATTCTATTGGCTGATTTTAACAAAATTTTTAGAGCAACATTACCAACAACCAAAGCATACTTGATGAACATGATAAATTAACTTTGACATAATATGTATTGCCAATACCATTTAGCTACTTTGGTATCTCATAATAGGCTACTTTCAAATGTTAATAATCTAAAACAGGTGGCTTTGCTTCCATACAATAGAAACAGGGAGTGTTGATTGAAGTTTTTCAGTATTCTAACAACAAATGATCCTAACCTCATATTTCCTCTCCCAATTTAATTGAAACCTAAGAGTGATCCGAGGGACTTCAGAAAGAAAAATCTTATGCCTGATCAAGAGAAAAATCAATTCATGGAAATTTTACTCCAGAAAATAAGTTTCATATTATGCAAATAATTGCACAGTTTTATGGAACATGATCATTTATTCATTACCTTGACATTTTATTTAACATTCCAAATATCTATTTAATGTTGTTTTTATTAAATATGTTCTGTTTTTTCTTTTTCAGAAAGGTATTTAAGACTGTTGGGTGTTAAACACTTAGATTATGAAGGATATTATTTTCATCTGATTTTTTGCATAAACTAAAAATGGAGCAAGAAATCAGAATTGTGACTGGAATTTTATCATTTTTATTTATTGTGAAATAAAATATCTGTGTGGATACAAACAAATTTCATGTTTTTGTAGTTAGTTCCAGATGATATGAAACAAAAGATTGCCACAGAAATGAACTTGTCAGAAACTGCTTTTGTTTTAAAACTGATGCCAGATGATGAATTTAAAACAGGTAGTTTGACAGAACCTATCAGCTTCTTATACTTTACCTTATAAAGATCAGGATGTGAAATAAAGATCCAGAAGTTATATGGAATGAAAGTGATATTTTATTATCTTTTAACAATAATTATTTAAAAGATGTTGAAATGCAATTCGAGATATAATCATGTTTTTCATAAATATATGCTGAAAATAATTTCACTTTTGATAATTTATATTCATATCTTTATTTTAGCATCAAAATTTCTTTTGCAATGGTTCACTCCAACAAATGAGGTCCCTTTGTGTGGACATGCAACATTAGCATCAGCTGCTGTACTCTTTAACTGTTATGGTAAGCATCTTTATTTTTTATTCTATTTCAAATTGATATATTTATTGCTGTTATATAAATCTTCACATTTAATCTTCTATGATAACAGATTTGTTTCTTGTAATTCTTTAAGTCATAGTAGATGATACTCCACTATAACAATGCTAGGAGAGTGTAAATTAGCCTTAAACAGATTGGCAGTCATAGTCTGTGTCATTTTACCATACTTTTTCTTAAGTTAAGAGGTTTTAATTGTTATTTTTGTGTATGTGTATGTATGTGAATATATAATATGTGTGTAAAGATACAGTTACTATAGCTGTACACATTATTCTAAACATTTGTAAAATGTAAAACATAAAATAATAGAAGCTGCAAAACACTGTTACAGTTACTGTAGTATAATAATTTTACTATAGATGAGTTTGATCTAATGACACTAAAAAACTTAATATTTGATAAATCAGGTTTTGTTGAAGCTTGTTTTATGAGTTGTTACATCTATTTGCGTTTTTTTTTATTTTTGCTAAGTATTGGCTTTGCAGTTACCAAATGAATTACATTAGGTAGCTTTACCTTTAAAAAGGTTGGTGACCAAAACAAAGAGTAATTATGATTTGAATGTGCTTTGATGAAATTGTACAATTGACTAGTTTGATTTTAAAATTTGCATATGTATAATATAAGAACAAAGATAATTAGATTTTGGTTTCATTTTTTTCTAAGCTCATACTCATTTACTCTTGTGAGTGTACAATGTCTGATGACTACAAGTATCAACTGACTTTACACAGTGTCTGATTAAAAAAAAAAAAGGAAATTCATAAACCCAAGTGCTTTTTTGAAGATGGATCCACCTTTTATGAATGCTTGCAATGATTAGAATTTGTTTTGTATTTTTGAATGCTTTTTGAAAGTATAAGAACTTCACATGGTGTCTATGACTATCAGATGGCTGCATGGTTTTACAATTAGAGGGATAGAAAACAAATAATTTTTCTTGTTTCAGTAGCATCTGGTGCCATGTGTTTGTAACTGTTTTCCTAATTATTTATTTCAAAACTTTAATGTAGATTAAGCTATAATTATGGATGTATTAATTTTTTTAGGAAATAAATCAGAAGTTTTAGCTTTTGAGACTCTCAGTGGAACACTTTATGCTTCTAGACAAGAACAGAAAGTGTTCATAGACCTTCCTCTGAATTCTCCAGAACCAATGGTTAGTTCTAGAGTATTTGTTTTACAACTACAAATATTATATATAGTGTTTACCCAAAATAATTTGCTTTTATCATTATTCACTTGTTTATCAAATATTTATTGTACATATTGCTTGTATCTTCTCCAACATTGACCATACATGGGAATATTTATCTACTCTTAACTTGACTTTATATAGAAGTTTCCCTGAAGAAAATTTTCCTGTAAAAAGAACACCTTTAGGAACTCTATCTAAGTGCCAAAATTTCAGTGCATTTGAATAAGATTATTTGCATTGCAAAACTCAATTTTCATATATTTTTATAATGCATGTGGGAGTAGATGATGTTTGAATTGGTAAATCAGAATAGTGTCTTAAAAAGTATAAAGAACTCCTTTAGAGGTTTAGGGGTGAAAACAAACATGTAGTCTTTTTGGAAATGCTCACTCAGGCTAGATGTGGGAATGAATTAGTTAATAGAATATCAAAGGATTAAATGAAAGATTATCAGGATGTGCTTAAAGCAACAGGTAAGCTGATTGTTCATGTGGGATAAGATTCAAGGTATTTGTGAATTACATGTTAGAAATAGATTTCACTTTAAATGGCTAGGAAGTAGGATGTTTGAGGAAGCTATCAAAATATTTATTGAAGACAATGTAAACTAAACTTGCATAGTGGTTTGATAACTTGTGGATAAACAAATTGATAAGATAGCTATAGCAATGTGAAGATTGGACAAAGAAGATTTAGAACCTAAATATTTTAAAGCTAAGTCTGCCATGTTTGAAGATAAATATACTAGATTTAAAAATAAGCTTAGTTGTTGTTATTCAAATGTTAGGACTATTAGGAACAAGTAAAATGAGTTCAGTGCTGTAACTGAAATGTAAAAATATGATATATTGGGAAATACTGATACTTTGTTAGATTAGGAGGAAATTGGTAATAATAATAATTATTTTTAACTTACAGGTTACAAGACAATGACAGTAGACTTTAAAAGTGGGAGTAAAGTTACTCTCTATAAATAAGGGATGAACTACAGCCTGTTATAACTGAATGAATAAGAAACAGTAGTTGAGACATTGAATATATACAGGTTAAAGTCAAGGATTTCAAAGGTGGAAAGATTTAATTGGCAATTATTATAGGCCTTCTCATCAATAAGAAATTTTATAAGAAGATCAAGGCTATTATAAATAAGAATAATGATGGAATAATTATGGGAGACTAATTTTATATACATTGATTGGGACTTTATGGAGTCAAATGTTGAGGAATTTCTTGGAATGATTCAGTTTAGTTTTACTATACTAAATAGTCACAGAGTCAACCAAGGGGAATGCCATTTTAGATTTACTGTTTACAACTAATGAGGATATTGTTGTAAAACAAATAATTGGTAAAGGTTGGGAAAAAGACTAGTTAATTGGAACCTAGGGTGTTTGAATGAGAGAATTCAAAAAGTTGTTATTAATGGGAGTCCAGGTGAACTGGATCATTGGTACTAGACAAGTGTTTCAAAAGTTAATGCTTAGACCTTTGCTTTTTTTTACTTTAATTATAGGGATGTAATAATAAAGTCTGCTCATTACATTAAACTTTTGGGTTTTTCAACATTATTTTGATGAAATTTAGGTATTACATGATGATTTCGATCAATTGTTAAGTTGAATAGATATTTGTCAAACACGTTTTAATTTTATTCAGTTGAAGATAATGTGTTTAAATTATAGGAATTTGGGTCATACATTTAATATTGATAGGAAAATTTACTCAGTAATGTTACTGAATAAAATGATATTGACATAGTGGTGGATAAGTCACTCAAGGTATCTTGTCGTAAAGTTTTTGGTTGTATATATTAATTACAAATCAAAAGAGGTAATTCTCTCTCTACATAAATCACTTGTTAGACCTCGCATAAAATAGTGTTTATAGTTTTGGTCTCCTTGTTCTAAGAAATTGTATTGACTCATTAGATAGGGCTAGTTTGAAAGAGGGCTACAAAAGTGATGCCAGAAAAAGAAGGGTTATTTTATATGGGTTGGTTAAGAATTGGAAAGACAAGGTTTTGGTTAAAAGAGTTTTATTTTTTCTAACAGGGTTTTTGACTTATAAAATGAGTTGCTCTTAATAATAGATAAGACACACTTTACAGGGGTTAAACAATATTGATCATTACTGTTAAAAATTCATTTTGTGGACTGACTCTTATGTTGTAAAAAAAGAAACATTAATTAATTTTATTGAATTTTCCCAAAGTTTCTTGTTCTAATTTGAATAACGTGAGAGTGTTTTATCCCAATAACTCTGTCATGAACTTACTACCTTCCATTGGAAGAATAATTACTTTTGTTAATTCACATTCAAGGTCATTGTCTGATTTAAATTTCATGTGTTATTTACCAGATCTCCAAGATATTAATGGGCTTCATCTAATTGTCAGCATGTCAAAATGGGTATTTGACATCTGTTGAAACCTCTTATATGAGTTATCATCCTCTACCTAAACTATGTTTTTAACGTATGTAGTTCATACATTCAGTTTTTTACTGTACTTAGTTTGACAAACTGTATATCTTGTAATGGAAAGAAATGCATAAGTTGTACAGATTTTATTTTCTTCTGTTAGATTCCTGATGAAATAGAAAAGCTTTTAGAGGTATGCTAATTTTTATGTGTTCTTTTTCTTATACAAAAATATTTATATACATACACATATACAGATAAATATATCCAAACTTTAGATTGATAATCTAAGGCTTTCAGGATGTTCAGTTTCACTCATTGTGGAAGCAGCTGAGTAACTGACTAAATTAATAACTTGTTATACTACTTTTTATTCAAATCTTTATGTGGTTTTCTTGGTTAACACTGAATAGCTGCACTGTGGACCTACATTGCCTGAAAAATAATAAGGCAATATAGAAATTTCTCAAGAGAAACTTGTTCTTCAGTAATGTGTTTTATTTTGTTCAGATGTTAGTCATTTTAGCTAAAAGTACATATTGACAGATAACAAGGAGCATAAAGTATTTCAATAAAAAATAGTAAAAGTCATTATAAGGCTGATTATTTTCAACATCTCTTCAGAAATAGAATTTCATTAATATAATTTCAAGTACAATTATAGGAGTATGCTACTGATGAGGTCCTTTCCTCAATAGCAGAGCTTATTATACTTAGTACCAAATATGGTTTACTACTAACAAGTTTTACTTAATTATTGTACTTCTTCCTACAAATGACAGCACAGTAGTTTCTTCAACTTGCTTGTTTGTTTATAATGTCTTTAGTACTTGTACATAAGAATGTATTAAATTGGGCCTACATGGAATTAAATTAGCTCAACAAGATGGTTGTTAATCTAATATTTTCAGTATTGATACACTGTTACAGTGAGTATGACATTCATCCCTGTAAACCTGGTACATACTAAATATTCAAACTTCAGGTCTTAATGGGTGTATGAACTACCACAATAATTGTTAATAACTTTTGATGAAAAACAAATAACTTTATACATCAGGACTAAACAATGATTTAGTTTAGCATTTGCAGGCCAAAAAGAACTATTTTTATTATCACTATTCTCTGATATAGATAATAACACCACATTTTTTCCTCAGTTGACTATAGGTAATAATGTTCCATACCAAGATTTGCAGTACTCACACACTACCAAAAAATTACTCATAAGGCTGAAAGATTGTGTTACCAGGTAAATTAAGCATATGTTTTTTTATTAATAAAAGTGATTAACTAGGATATGTTTGCACATTTAATGAATAGGTAATATGAATTGATTTGTAGATTGAATTTGCCTTAACCTGAATTCAATTCCTGAAATGTAATTAATGAATAACTAATACATTTTTGTTTATCAATTACATAATTAACTTGGAATATTGAACTAGATGATAGAGGAACTTCTTTCTTATGTTTAATTGCAAATTCAAGTCGTGATTTGAATATCTAAAGTTAATTTATTTATAATAAAAGTGAATTATACTTAATGATTTATTTGTATAAGCAAGATAATGGCTTACCCCAGATACTGTATCAGTTTATAGTATAGGTATCAGCAACCTAATCTTAGATAAAAAATAACCATGTGGATGTCTTTCAGTTCTATGTAAATGATCTAATGCACTTGTATCCAGGAAAGAACTGGAAAATTTGACTCCTCAAACTGAGCTGATGGTTGATGCTGTACCAAGTGGAAAAGTGAAAGGTGTTATTATTACTCTTCGTGGTTTCCCTGAAAATGGCTGTTCTAGTCAAGATGGAAAGACCTATGACTTTGTATCTCGTTATTTTGCACCTTGGAATGGAATTGATGAGGACCCAGTAACTGGTTAGTTAATAAAATTTCAGTTTAAGTTAGATTTCTGCCACTTGCGTTACTATTAGTAAAATTTCATTTAATAAGATCTGTATTAGGAAAAATAATTATTTAGTAGTTTATGTATATAGTAAAACTTATAAACAAGTAAAAATACACTGTTAAAGAATTTAACAATTTAATTCATAACTCTTAATATTTAGTTTCAAAAAAGATGTTACAATTTATAATTCAAATAGATCTTTTTTATTTGATTTCAAAATAACACTATCAAATATGTAATAATTTATATTGGACTTTGTTCATAATCATTCCTTCAAAAGTACAGTATTAGAGCATATGAAGTTGTTTTCTGTCAACCTTCAATGCTTTAAAGTGTACCATTCTCTTGTTTTATACTTATGTTGTTGCATTCATTAGGTTCAGCTCACACTGTACTAGGTCCCTACTGGTCTAAAGAACTTAATAAGACACCTTTATATGGTAAGTTGAACTAATCTTTGCACCTCTTTTTATAACTTTTGTGAATTTTAACTGCAGTTTTTTGCAGTTCTTGCAAATTGTATGTGTATATAATGTTACTAAAGTATACATGTGCATTGCATGTATTAGCTAGCTATACAATGTGCAGTTTATGTTTAAATTACTTGCATACACGAGACAAATTAATATACATAAGAGTGACTTTAGATAAGTGAAAATATGAGGGGAGAAAAATATTTGTTGTTTTCAGGTTACAGCAAGTACTTGCAAAGCAACTTTACCTGCTTTAAGCATGTAGCTGTGACCTGTACAGTTCAAAATATGGTTACCTTGTATATTTCATCCATTAACATTGAAAAGGATTTATTTTTAAGTGTCACTTCACAGAAGGATTTATATGTTCATTAAATCTAGTATTTAGAACAAGGAAAGAAAACACTTTTCAAAAGAGGAAGTAATGTAGGGATGGTATTTGCTATTACGTTATTAGCTGGTAATTCCTGTTTCACCCTGTACTTAAGCTTTTTAAAGGAACACCAAATATCTGTAAAAAAGCTAGCTTCAAGGGTAATGATAACATAATTTACCCTAGAATTATGTTGTTGCTTTTAAATTACCACTAATTATCAATAATACTTATAAAGGCAGATACTCCATTTGAAACTATGTAAACTCAGTGAAATTGGTTGACACAATTGTTTTGGTTTTAGAGTTAGCATGTATTAACCCGATGACTACCAGCTACTAACTTTCTTAGTAGGCAATGCAAGTCTTGCTATATTTCATTCCAACAATAAAACTAGTGGACGAATATTTTCGAAAATTCATAAATACTTTGACAAATGTAGGTAGTTTAAGAAACATAAAGCCTATTACTTTTAATGAATTTAGTTTTTTTGCATTATGATCTTTAATATCTTGGAAACTTACATTAGGAAATCGTATTTATAAGAAATGATTACAATATTTATATTTGCTACAGATTTGCATTAAAAGTAATAAGTTGGATTTCAAAATAATGTACTAAAACCCAAAATTGTATCCTCCATAAAATGCAAATTTTATCTATTTTTAATTTTTTTAATAATCACGTATACTTCTTATGGTTTCAAGTAATATACAGACCCGTAAATAATATTTGTAAATAAACCTAAACAATAAATGAGTATTTTTATTTTTAACTAGGATTTCATGTTTATATATGTACATAAAAAATTTTAATTTTGTTTCATAAATATATTTTTATTTCAAATTTATGTTTCACTGCAGCTGTACTTTTGTGTTTATTGTGCCGAATAAACCGTGGCAGCAGCGTGAACTTTGTACGTTGTCCGTAAACTATCTCACCCTTTTTGGTGGTCACTCTCGTTCAACCGAGCGCAAGCGCATTTGAACGTTACTGTAGATATGATAGTAAGAAAGCTTTTCGGTACTTGAATATCATTTCTTTGAACTTTCAAACAAGTTTATTTCAACATATGTCCGTGTATGTTGTTTCAGAGTACAGACAAAACTAATTGCCACTACTAACAAATGTATGTAACAGTTTATAGTACAGGTGGTTTCAATAAACACCGCCTGAGCCTGACCCCTTGTTACTTGATACATCCTGTTAAAAGAGATTACCAAACGATACATACACCA
>NW_013667634.1:36652-48448 GCF_000517525.1 Limulus polyphemus
TTTTTTCCAGAAGCAACTTTTCTAATGCTTACAGAAAAGCCCTATTGGCCAGTACTAAATACAACCTCTACATAAAATGGCAGTTACTGTAATAAGCACTACCCACATTCATATTGTAAAATCCAAAGAACAACGTTTCATCACGTGCTTTCCTTATCATCCTATAATTTGCCAAATGGGAGATACAGCAATTGGAATAATTGGTACTGAAATTGACACTTTCGACTAGGATTGGCTAAAAGTTTTACAACTGAGGTTTAACACGCACAGACGCAGTTTTATAAAGAAAACAGACTAGAAAAAGGTTTAGATACCAAACATAGATGGCAGAACCAGTGCTGAGGTGAAAGGAAATATCTTAAAAAATTTTTGAAAAAACATTTCTTCTTAGAGGGCGCTTATTTACAGTCTAAAACGTATTTTAGGAATTTTTTCATTAAATTCCTCTTTAAACCTCATTAAAGAATACAATTTTGTACAAATAATTGAATGTTAAGCTACTATTTATAAAAATAAAATCAGAAATCCATTAAAAGATAAATTCTATATCATTTTTTCAATTCACAAATGCACACTTGCATTGCCTACTAAGATAGTTAGTACCGGTAGTCATCGGGTTAAAGAAGCAGAATAAAAATGAACAAGAAATTCAAATTTTTTGCTATGATATTTAAAGAAATTCCATGAACTTGTGACTTAGTCATTACATAGATATTGTTATAAAAGGAAACACTGTACAGTATTGTAACTTTCTGATGACCTGTTGAGGAGGTATTTAAGATACCATTTCGATGAACAATCCGAGCTATCCTTACATAGGCAGTGCTACCACCTATCTGTTAATGACAATTTAAAATACCTGAAGCTTATTGGAATGCTTCTGTTTGATAAGAACATTTGTTTTGGTGAATATATGTACTCTTAGCTACTAAGTCAGTTGATAAAATCAAGTTCTAAAGTAATTGTTTTTGGGTCATGGACAATAGATAATTCCATCTTAGTGAAGTACATCAACTCTTAGGAACTAAAAATGGGGAATTTTGAGAATGATGTAGAAAATGGAAAATATATAATTTTGAACATTGATATAAGAACTAGAATTAAATCATTTTGAAGAGTGATGTATTACAAGGATGTGGCAAACACATCAAATACAAAAATGATGTATGAATTAGACATGTTTTCTTGAGTATTTTAAACACTATAAAGGGTGACATGAAGATATCAAGATACATTTTAAAATAGAACAGTCTGTGGAATACATGAACAAATTTCAGTTGTTAGGAATATATGTTGTATACTTACTTTGGGAAAGCACATTGTGTAAATAACTTAGGTTGTTGGTAAAGCAGTTAGCTAGGTATGTTGATGAGTTTGAGACTTGAAAACCAACTGTATACTATTCGTATTTGTAGTACGGTCAGTCCAGTACTTTTATTCTGGTATCTGTGTTAAAAGTCAAGATTAATATCAGGAAGTTGGACATCTATAATGTGTACATTCATCACAGAAAATTGTTATATGCATCTGTTTCTGCAACTTGTCAGAATACTGCTTGGCTAATTACAAATTTATTTATATTAAAACAAACCTATTACACATAATTTTGAAACATCTACGTGAATACTAACAGAATTGTATTGAAGTTTTAAAAATGTTATTAAAGGATTCAAAAGTATACCTTAGAAATCTATTTATATGATTTGTTTCAAGCTCATCAATGCTCAGCAAGAGGAGGAGATTTGTATGTGAATGTTCGAAGTGATGGAAGAGTGGACATAGGCGGAGATGCTGTCATTGTTCTAAAAGCGAAGCTATTCTGTCACTAAAGGCTGATCATGCTTAAGCATTGTGAAATCCAGACCTTGTGTAATTTTTAATACATTTGCATGTTGATATACAATTGATGGAGTGGTACAAATGCTTATATCACAATGTATCAGATTCTCAATTTTTTAATGCATTTAAAAGTAGTTGATATGAAATGAATATAACACGTTGGAATTTCATAGTTTTATTTATAGCTAATCAGACAACATGTCAAGCTAACTATAAAGTAAAGTTCAATAATTGTATTACCTTCTTGTTTAACTTGTGTAGTTGTAGTTTTGTTAAGAAGTTCATATAGTGAAAATAACCCTAATTATTACTCTGAATTTTTAATAATAGGTAGCACTTTTCTGTACTTCTCATCTGTTGAGCTGTTTTTCTCTTATACTGTCAATGTTTGTTTTGATATGAAGTGGTAATTTTCAGTAATCATCTGTTGATCTATTAGTGTCTGATTCTTTCAACCTACTTTCTTTATATGTTCATCAGTTGAATTGTTTCTATATTATACTCACACCACCTATTTTATATATAAATGGTGTTTTTAGTTCTCTTTTACTCACCACAAGGAAACCTATATTTATATAGGATTTGCAGAATATGTAGCATTTATGTTGCTAATATATTCTGAATTATTCAGCTGACAAGCTATTTAAAATAGTTAAAAATAGAAGTTCAATCTATCATTTGATTCAACACTTCTCACTGAGTTATATTGGTTTTAGGATACTATATACAGCATTAGTTTGAGGAGTATATTTTACTAAATTACAACTGTGTGCATATAAAAACAACTGTGTTGAACTTGGAGTTAGGTGGCTTTTTAAAACATCCATGAATCCAACTATAAGTATTTTGGAACCAAAGTACAATGCTACAAATGTGAAGTTGTGCAATATTTTTATATATCTGTCTACATGAATTTACAAGTATGTGTATATGTGTGAGTATATATAGGGAGAGAGAGCCTTTAACATTAACAGCTAAATGTGGTTGCTGTGTTCTGTTTAATTTTAATTCATTCACTATTTTACACAGAGAATATAATGTCTATTCTCTAAAGCATATTTTTGGGAATTACCAAAAAATATTTGCAGTATTGCTTTTCTTTTGGGGCAGTTAATTTTAAAATATATCTATATAGCTATAGTTGCATCATTCACCTTAATTTTTTTTAATACCTAACTAAAACTAATTGTGATCTAGATTTCTAAAATATAAAAACTAGACAAATGTTAATAAAAAAAACTCTTCCAAAAATTCTGAATATCCGAGACTGACATATTTTGGCAGATTATATATTCAAGTACTTCTGAAAAATTGCAGTATAAACTGTATGTGTTTTGTGTAATAAATGTAAAAACATTAAAATTTATGTTTTGCATAAAAAAGTAATAAATGTATCTTTAATAGTTCTGTTTTATTAAACATTTTAATATGTAGCTTAATATTTAAAAGAGTATTAAAATTTTCACAGCAATGAAATTAAAATAACGTTCTTTTATAACTATAATTTTTAAAAACTTCAATGAGGCTAAGTCTAATATTTAAATTTTATTTATTCAAATGACAGTTGACATAAAAGATCAATTTGTTTAATTTTATATTACTTAGACCAAATTATACCTAAAATAAAAAAATGTGAACAAATACATACTGTCAAGGTTAACTTAAAACATAAACATTGCAAAAATGTGGTCAGATAAAGCAAACGTAAGAGACAGTATTATTTTATAGATCATTTAGACAGAGTATTCAAAATGAACAAACAAAGGTTAAATGGGCAGCAACTGCCTATTTCAGAATGACACTTGTGGAGAAGATCTTGGAGGACTAATCTAGAAAAGTAGCACAGGTACAAAGGATGATGTTTCAAAAGACTTTTGCTTTTCATCTTTGGTTACAGAATACCCATACTGTAAAGAAAATACTTAACTTAGGCCTAACTTTTGCCATCCCATCTACCAAACTACCAATAGTTGACATAGTGGCCAGCCTAGAATCTGGGCTAAAAACCTGTAGCAGAACAGTTTAGATACTAAACTTATGCTATCCTCAGAAATGCATAAAAAACCAGAGTCTAACCAAGCAAAACAAGAACTTTGTAACACTATTAAAATTCTAGCTGTAGATAAAGAAAAACAGCACAATAATCTTAGACACAGATGATTATAATAACAAGATCAGACATTTACTAGACAGCCACTAGTAAAAAAAAAGCTGAACAATTATCCCAAAGATAAAACAGAAAGACTCATCAATAAAATGTTACACAATCTCAGAAACTAAAGCTTAATAAATGAAACCACAACCATGGATCTAAGAACCAGTAGCAATTGTCCTCCACTCTTTTATGGATTGTCTAAGATCCATGAACTTGAAATACCTCTCAGACCTATTACCAGTGCTATAAACTCCCCTTGCAACAATCATGTAGCTGGTTCTTAATGTATCTTCTATCACCACTAGGGGGTAATACTGATCAACTCAGAAAATATCACTGAACACCTTGGAGTACTATATATATGATACTAACATTTCCTCGTTAGTTTTTGTCACAGACCTGTTCACTAATGTTCCAAACCTCTGCACCACCAAACAATGACTGTTGAATGATAATTATTTTACATACAGAAATGACATGACGATAGATACTATTATGAACCTCATCATAATTTCATATGTTCACAGGCTCGCAGGTGTAATTGGTATATAGTTTTGATAAGTGGCATTACTTACCGTTATGATTGATTGTTTCTTTTTTTTTAGGTATTTGATATTTGAATCACCTTTCAAAATACAAAATCCGTTCAGATCTAAAGACCTACTTACCTTCCCCTGTGCGTTCCAGGATCATATATAACTACACGTGGTGGCTTTAATGCCATTTACATTGGCAAAACTATACACCAACTATATCTGCAAGCCTGTAATCATAATTTTTCTATAATTTTTTAATAAAGCAATAATTTCTTTGAATAAATAGGTGGGTTTTCCATGGGATCACCAATCTCGGCTGAAATGTCCTTGGAAGGTTTTGAACAAAGAACCTTCTGTTCTAAAGACAGTAAAACCCAGTTTTTACAGATGCTGCATTGATGACACGTTTGTTGTATAGCCCCTTAGTCTTGAAAACTTACTAGCATTCTTACAACACTTTAATTCCATAGACAACAGAGTGCACTTCACCATGGAAATAGACAAAAACAAAAGCCTGCTATTCCTAGACATTTTCATCAGCAGATAGAATGAAAAGCTCACTACAACAATGTACTATAAACCTACTCAAACTGACAGATACACTTCCAGTCTTACCATCCACCTTTCCGTTAAAGGCAGTATTGTCAAGTGCTTGAACAACAGAGCTGAAAACTACATCAAAGCCAAAAACCGACACATCATATGTTGTTTCAAACAGAATGGATGCTGTTTAATTTCAGCACCAATAGCTTGAAAAACACTAAAATATCAACTAATACAACATACAATAAGAACAATCACTGTCTACTTCATGTATGCTCAAAACCCAAGTGAGAAAAGTTTTCATTGCAAAAAGCTCCTTCATAATGATGTCATGCACAAAACACACTACTCTTCTATGTATGGTTTCCATAAGCCATCAAGTATATAAGGACAACAGTTTCCCACTGCCTGTTTTAACATTTCATTACACAAAATTCCATAGGCGTTGCATCTGGTAATTTGACTGCTATGTCTTTGTATGGAATGGCATGAGTATCCAGTCTCCAGCTCCTTGAGGTATGTGACGATTGAATGAGAAATATGACTGTAAGCCTTATCTAGCTGAATCCATACACTCTTGACCTTGTTTCCACATTGAGATCTTTCTTGACTATGTTTATGTGTACATACTATTTCCTGGGGCACGTGGACATATCTTGCCACTGATATTTGTGTTTATGGATTCTCACCTGTCACAAGATACCACATTATGCTTAACATGGCTTGAGTATGACTTGTTACAGGTGTCTTTTTGGGTGGTCCTAGTTTCCAAGTTGATCCATATTCCTTTGTTTTTTAATGTCACTAAATGTGAGGGATATCCCTGTTTTTTAATTTTAAATCTCTGATCTGAACACACCTTTATGATCAGAGTGTATGAATATTTTGCATTGGAAAGGGCTGTTACATTCCATTCTTAAAAGTACAGTTCCTTCCATTTTTTTACAGGTTGAATGTTTTCCTTTGTCCACTGTCTACTTGTTGAACGTGTACATTTATCATTTGTTAATTGTATGCTTTTCTAGTATGTGATTACAGGTTGACTGTTTACATTTCTCATTTATTATATAAAGGTTGACTGTGTACAGTTCCTTTCATTTTCTGCAATTTTCCTATATGCTTGTTTTTCACATATGGTCCACAGGTGGATTGTGTATATTGCTCATTCATTGTTTTCAGGTTCTTTTATTATCTGCAGGTTTACTGCATGCATTTTTTGGTCATTATCTATAGGCCGACTTTGTACACTTCCTGCCAGTTGTCCACAGGTCAGCTGTGTGTATTTCTTCTTCATTGCTAGCAGGTTTACTGTGTACATTTCTCATTTATTGTATGCATGTTGACTGTTTGCATTTCTAGCCCATTGTTTACAGGTTGACTGAATAAATTTCTCATTTATTGGCTGTGTACATTTCAGATTCATTATGTACAGATTGACTATGTACATTTCTCATTCTTTGCCTACAAGTTTAATGTCCAAAGCTATAATTCATTGTGCAGATTTCTATTCTGTAGTTGTGTGGCTTGACAGACCATTATGTACTCAACATACTCTCTACCAACTATGGTCAATACCATATACATCTAAAACACTAGTAAAGTCACAAAGCAACTAACTTTTATCAGTGTTTATTTAAAAGATTGTTTTAAACAACACTACTAAATTAGTTCAGCATAGCTGTTCAGAAGCTGTAGGTAGAGCTGACTTGGATTATCAGAGTATTGATCTGGTGTTGTCTTCAAACAATTCTGATTTTCTTTTTGGTAAAAACAGTAACAAATTAGTAATACTTTCAAACAGTATGTATTCACTTGTTGATCTGACAAAAATAAGAGTGGTTTATTGCTGGGTTAAAAACCAACTTCAGTCCTCAGTTGAAACACTGATTCAATGATGAGTCAAAAGCATATGGGATTCAATGCTGTATTAAAGAAATGATTCAGTGCAAGTTACAAATAAGTATTAGCTGCTAGAAGTTAAAGCCATTTGAATAAGTCTTGCCTAAAACATTAATAATTCAGTGCTGGGTTAAAACAATAATGACCTGATGCATGTTGCAAGAAACATATAATAATATTTTACTGGTATAAAATGAAAAAATAGGCTAACACAATTCTGATTTTGTAAAGGCTTGAGACAGTTTTAATTATAACAGTTGTGATTGAGTGCTATAGTAATACAATAATGCAGTAATGCTAAATTTAAACAATTGTAATTGTGTACAGAAATAATTATTATTTAGGAGTGAATTAACCATTAGTGATAAAGTGCCGATTTCAAAACAATTTTAATTCAATGATATGTTAAAAAGATAGTAATGCAGAATTACATTAAAACCATAGTGAGTGATGCTAGCTCAAAGCAATAGTAATTTGGACTTTGGTTCAAACAATTTTAATTCAAGCTAGGGTTAAAACATTTGTGAATCAGTGCTGATTTTAGATAATTATGATCCATTATTAAATTAAAATTTCATTTAGCCTTGGGTGAAACCATTAGTGATCCAATTATATAGAGACTAATAGACTAGGTACCATCCTGATCCCTAAGTGATGACATAGCTACCACATAATATAGACAATGACATAACTCTATTTAGAACAATAAAAAAACGAGAGATTATCCTATATATTAACAATGTTTATAACAGTAGAAATACTAGCTGTTATCCTATACAATGACATAAACCAATGAAATAATTAGATATTAAATGAACTTAAAAATACATTTCTGAGGAATGTACGGTCATAGAAATAATTACTAAATATACATCTTATTAACCCTTGTAACACGACCTAGTGTAACCCCCAAAAAAGTTTAATTTCTGTCAGAAATAATGCCAACAGAGTGAACTGGATACAAGGCAAGTAAGCAGTTAAACGGTGCTTTGTGGTTTTATAATATGAAGATATTATGACATCCGAAAAGCGATCTGTTCTCTAACATATCAAAATACGCGTAATCTTATAAATATATAGAACATAAGGCTTCACTGATAACTCGGCTAACTTGTCAGTTAAGGATATTATCCTTCTGTTGACTGTCTTTTATAAAGCTACAAGATAGCACTAGTAAAAAAAAAAATCATTATTAATGTATTCGCACTCCTGTGGTGCTGATTAGAATTGTAACGGAACAAGTTCAGTCATGTTATGGAGAACGTACACGTGGGGTGTATGGGAGAGCTTCTAGAAATACCACACCTTCGGGGGAGCAGAGTGAGAGGTAGTATGCTCTCCAAATAGCGTATAGAGGGCGGGTAACTACTATAAACATCAAGGTCAAACATGCATCTTGATATCACGCTACTCCAGAGAGCGCGTCTGAGCAGTTATTGACACAAATGAGTTGCACTCTTTTTCTTGAGATCGAATATATATATCTCATATTTACAGCTTACGTATCTCCCAAATCCCGATTACTGAAGGAAAACCCGAATGAAGCAAAATATTTGCTACTTAAATAATACGTGTGTGATTCAGACCCCCTCCGAGGTGACAAAATAGCAAGAGTCTTGCGCCGACTCTGACAACGCAGCTCAACTCACGAACAAGCGGAGCCGCTGTCATTCTGTTGAACTTCGCTCTGATCGAACTGGTGCGCTTCACTTGTTTATTGTTGCTCTGTCTCGTTTTTGAAGTTAGTTACCATTTGAATCTGTCTATTAAGGTTGGTTGAGTGAAGTTGAAATTCAAACGGAACTGAAACTTTTTTTCTGTCCATGGCGTTGTTGTCTGCCGGCTTTACCACGCTAAAGTCTTAAGCCCGGAAACGTACCATGGTGCATCTTTTTTACTACGAATACCACGGAAAGTCCTGCCGTAAAATCCTAAATCATGAAGGATCGCCAAACCAAATCCTCTTGTATCCTGATGAAGGCTGGGCCAGAAACGCACCGACGTCCTTCTGGGTTCTCAAGAGGCCTTGGTGGAGCCGAAGTGCGTGTAAAATCACTGAGATATGTGGTACTAGACGACACAGTGCGCGCGGTAAAATCGCGGACTTGGGTCTTGGAACCATGTGTATCAAGGGTCGTTTTAAAGAGAATGAGGAGCCGGATTTCAAGATGTACTTAACTTCGCATGTAACGAACGCAGATTTCCGGCTCGGGTACAGCATGACAGGTACTTTAGAACGGGGAAATAAGAAACTTGGAAACTTGAAATTTACCCACTTTGCCATGTTGCCGAGAAAAGACCATCATAAATAACAGCAAGGAATCAAGCATGAAAGACATAGTTGTGACGCAAAAACTTGTCACTTGGCGATTTATTCAGTGCACCACAATCTGTATATATATATATATATATATATGTATATATGATTTCCGTGGGTATGTGCGTGTTTTAACTTATTATTTATTCAGTGCACCACGATCTGTATATATATGTGTTATTTCCATGGGTATGTGCGTTTTTTAACTTATTGTTTTCACATAGTTTATAATACAGTTATGGTTAGTGTTCATTTCTCGTTCATGTTTAACCATTGATTATTGTATATAATAAAATAGTTTTCACATATGTTATATATTTGAAAATATTGTGAATATTTTACAGTGTTGCTCCAAACCTTATTGTATTTTACCTTAATTGATTATAAAAGCCACCAAAATGTAAAATGTTTTAAAATAAATGTGTATTTTCAAACGCTATTTAAGTTTCAGTTATCCAAAATGAAGCAAACACATTCCTCTAACCAGAAAGCAGTCCTACAATGGAAGAATGAGTATCAGAAATTTCTTCTAACGTCCACAGATATGAAGATGATTGAACTGACAGTATCTGCTATGTATCTTTTTCTTGAATACAATTAAGTTATTTTAGTGTCTTAACATTGTGAGGGTACTAAGGTTTAACTCCCGTACGTTCTTACTGTACCATGTTTGTTCCATCTTGTGTCAAACATGATTATAAGTTTTCGTCATTCTACCATTTTATATCAGAATTTGACACATCTGTTCTAAGATAGTGTTTGTTAACTATTATAAGTATGATCAGCATAATACTCTAGTGTTATCTAAGATAGCGTTAACTATTATACATTTATAGATATGATTAGCATAATACTCTAGACTGTTCTAAGATTGCGTTTGTTAACTATTATAAGTATGATCAGCATAATACTCTAGTGTTATCTAAGATAGCGTTAACTATTATACATTTATAGATATGATCAGCATAATACTCTAGTGTTATCTAAGATAGCGTTAACTATTATACATTTATAGATATGATCAGCATAATACTCTAGTGTTATCTAAGATAGCGTTAACTATTATACATTTATAGATATGATCAGCATAATACTCTAGTGTCAATTTTCTAACTCTTTCAGGTGATTAGGCTATTATAAACTAGCCATTTACGCTAAAGCCTGCATTGCATGTTGTATACACCACAATTATATTGCTGGACTGATTTGACAAACTTTACGGAAATCGAAAGGCCCTTAGCATTTCTGATGTGAATATTTTTTCATATGGTGCCCTCTAACGGCGGAGTGTGTACAGAAGGCCAGTGGCAGCACAGCTTAAAGAAACTTAATATCAAAATTATTTTTCACTTATATCATCAATTTATAAGTTTTGGTCAGTTTGATCGTGATGAGGATGTATTAAAGAGTACTACATCTTTCTGACAATAACCACTCTTACTAGAATGACAATTCTTCATTTAATAATTTCATAGAATACTATTATTTTAATGTGATAGCGAACTTACTTAAATCTGGATTTATCTTTCAGACGACGTAAACTATTTGTTTAATCTCTGAGTTAAACAAAAACCGTTCATAAAAATACAGTTTTGAGATTTTTTTAATGTATAGTTTTAATACCGACCTGTCAACTTTTTTAATTTAGTAAACAAGTTAACTGCTAAGTTTAAATTATTGTATTCTGACCTCTAATAAAGAACAGACATATTTTTGCAGAGGTACATTGTCTTTAGTTAAGATATGAAAATAAAATAATTTAAATGTATAACTAGGTCACATTCATCTCTTGCGTATTTCCAATATACTCTCCATCAGCAGTCAAAGGCCACAACTGAATCAAATGAGATCAAAGATTAATCTGTTACATAAGTTATAAAACAATGTCGCCTGGTCTTAGTTTCTATTTAAATATTTTGATAATTTTCTTGCGTTCGTGGAGTGTTTTAAATTTTTCGCTTTTACTGAAATTCGTATTTAGTTAATTACATATTGTTATTGTGATAGCGTTAAATCTATAGCCCAACCAATTGAAGTAAATGTGGGTAAGGGGTTAATTTTAGAATACCTTGCTTATCTGTTAAGATTACATGAATTGTTGTAGTTGCTCATATAACGCATGTGTAATACATTACCCATTTCTGTCGCTATTTTATGCTGAAGTCATCCATCGTTTTCATCAATTCATGTCACAGCTTCTTGTAATACAAAAGAAAAGGTACGATCCTTGATGTCCAGTTAAGAATGCTTTACAATATATTATGTCCAGTTTTGTATCCGTACAATAACAGTGTATAAATCAAGTGTCATAGGACAGCTACTTACAGAAGTACCCCAAGCTTCACTCGTCTTGTGGACGTTTCTATAGAAAGCTGAACCAAGCAATAAAACAGCTACACCTGAAACAAGTATACTGAACTAACGGTCTGCTTGTTTTTGAATTTCGCGCAAAGCTACACGAGGGCTATCTGCGCTAGCCGTCCCTAATTTAGCAGTGTAAGACTAGA
>NW_013667634.1:48842-52303 GCF_000517525.1 Limulus polyphemus
GGGGATTCGAACCCGCGACCCTCAGATTGCGAGTCGAGTGCCTTAACCACCTGGCCATGCCGGGCCCTAACGGTCTGCACTATGAAGATAGTAAAAAATGAAAGTAGGCCAAAATATCAAATACCAGTAAATGTATACGTTTATTAAGTTGAATAATTTTCAGCATTACCAGTATCCCACTTATGGACAAAACTATTATATCCACAACATGATGCTTTCCGTATTAACGAGAAGAGATCCCTTTGAAGAGAAACAGCGGGTATAGTAAATATTCAGGTTGGCACTTTCCGTGTGCTATATCGACCAGGCTGGCCCTCTATGTGCGTTATATCGATCAGGTTGGATCGATATGTGTGGCTAAAACCTAGAATTTTCTCCAAAGTTTTAGAATATTTTCAGCACTACAAAGTGCGAGTTACCATAGAGAAGGTTTTCATAGATTTTTGAATCTATTGATAAGTTACACTAAGTTTGAAGTAGTAAGTTATTGTTTGATTGTATTTGTTTGTTTATAATTAAGCACAGAGCTACACAATGGGCTATCTGGGCTCTGCCCACCACAGGTATCAAAATCCGGTTTCTAGTGTTGTAAGTCCACAGACATACCGTTGTGCCACTGGGGGCGATTGCATTTGTTAGTCAACCGTTTAGTGCAGTTTTGGACTGGATAATCCAAAATAACTTGTCCAACAATAGAAACGGTTACAACAAAGGTGTCAGGAGTAGGGGTTATTTTGGTAAGAATAAAACAGAATCCACACCCACCCTCAAAATGACGAGTCATCGTGAAATAAAAGTAAAACTTTAATGAAAATAATGAATGAATGTAAAGAGGATAGAAGAAAGAGACAGAAAATTAGAAGGAAACGTACAAAACATTATAACAAAATAAATAAAAAGAAAAATTAAAGGAAGACCAAGAAGAAGAAAAAAGAAATTTAAGAGAAAAGATTTACAAGAATGAGATATAAGATTTACTGAAGAATTGTGACCCGTACACCAGATTGTTGGAAAACAATATAGAAAAATCTACATACTGTTATTGAAAAACCATAGCTAATGTACAAACTGAAGTTGAAAGACACTATAGGAAGTACACACGGAAAAATTTTGATAATAAGATTAAAGAAGTATAGGATGATTACAACAAAAAAATCAAAGACATGCAAAAGATAATAATAACAGAATAACAACCATAGGAAATGTACAGAAGGACACTGAAGAAATAACAAAAGACGGGCACCAATGCCAGGATAAAATACCTAAAAACTGAAATGGCCAGGGCAAGGTTCAAACCAGCTATATCTTTTTCTCTGAATCCACTCAAGAATTCCAACGTCAAACACCATTTAACATGCAATATGGAATAAGAGAACTGTATTTCAATCTGTGACTGCTTGACCTTTCTGAAGCACTCCAGCTACATCATTATTTCTTCAAGCTATAGAATTTAGTAGGTCAACCCACAAAATCACTAATTGAAAAACCAACAGATTATGATGGAAAGATACCAGGGGATGACTATCAAACACATTTTGAAATAATTTCTATACTGAATAGATGGAGTAGAGAAAAGAAACAACTATTTATCTTGCTCCATTATTAAAAGGATCGTATTCAACAAAGTTAAAATATATCAGGCATTAGTGGCTGCCTTATCAAACGGATTTGTCGTGTCACATCAGAAAGAAGTTTCTAAATCAAAGTTTAGGAGAGTAATGAGGAAGGACAAAAACTTGGCCAAATTTACTGAAGATCTAAAAACATTTGTCTTGTCATTTTATCCCAGATGCCCCACGTGAAATAATAAATTTATTAGCACGTGAACAGTTCATGTATATCATAGTGAAATGCTTTTCAACCAGTGGATTGAGGCCCACTGGTGGGCCTCAAAGCAATTTGAAGTGTGAGAAGAAAAGGAATAAGATTAGATCACAATATTTTAAAAACTGTTGCAAATCAGCAAAAGTATAATGCAAACTACATAATACCTCTTAAAATACTAACTATAAATTAATGTCACGCGCATGAACCTAGCATAGCAACTATGAAACAACATTGTCATACTTCTAGAATTTTCTGAGGTGGGCCGCATGAAATATCTTGAGGTTTAGGTGGACAATGTTACTAAAAAGGTTGAGAAACGCTGACATAGTGGATGAGGCTATGCGAATTTGTCTAAAGCAAAGTAAGTGCACATCTTTAAAAGAAGTTGTTCAATTGGTGATGAAACTTGAATCAATTAAAGTTGCAGATAAACAACTAAAAATACCATCTAGGAATCAAGGTATTATAAAATCAAATAGTGTAAAAACATTAGATATCCTTGATGGTGGTGTAGAAGAATGCAAAACATTATATAAACAACTGTTTATTCAGAATAGAAGAAATGACCATACGACAGAAAATGTTCCAATTGCAACTTAAAAGATACAATGACTAGAACCGTAGACAAGAGCCTGTAGGGAAAAAAACTGCTTACAAAGTATGACAGAAAAGGGAAACTGCTAAAATTATGGAAACCATGAACATTATATCCCAGACTATGATGGATAAAATAAGTCAATGATAATAAATCAAGGAAACCATATCCTGAGGAATACTCTATCTGTACCAATTGAAATGAGGACTGTATTATTTAAAGAAACTATTCCATGAGTCAGCAGATTTATTGATGAGAAGCTATGTAGCATGTTGCTTGACATTTATTCAACAGTTATCAGTATTTCACCTGATTTAGTAATGAAAACTCTGAAATGGTCTACAAAAATTAAACAAGAAGGTGGATCTGAACATCAAGTAGTCAAAAAGTTACAAGAAAAGGGAAGTTGAAAGGCACCTTCATTTTATAAAGCTTCTATGCACAACATGACGTGTGTGTAGTTGACAATGAGGAAGAATACATATTTAGAACGGACCTTATGCAAAAATATAGATGTGAGGTTAGATTTGCCTCAAAAAGTTTCACAATCTATGTCTAGGAAATCCTTGTATAATACACGACAATTACAGCACTAAAGATTGAACAGCAACAAGCATGAAAGGACGATGTAATAAAGACCACCAAGCTAAAGTGCGACACAGCAAAATCTAGAAAGACAGGTGATACAAACCAATGGTTATCCATCGTGAACCTCTTTGTATTCACGTTGGGAGAATTGGTTAGCTTCAAACAAAACATTACCTGAAGTAAGTCCACCTGATGATCATCAGAGAGTTCGCGAGGCAGCCAAACACCTTCTTTAAGGGGTTAGACTTAACAAGCGTCTTCAGAGCATCAATATCAATTCCAACATGTTGGCCTCTGCCATCACAGTTTTTAAGTCTAAAGTCACCTGAACGAAATTTACTGAACCATCGTTGACACTTACGAATAGTTCGAAACATTTCCATAAACTTCTTTGATATTCTTTATGGCTACAGAGGCGAGTTTTTTCCTTTTTGGATTAAGACATAAGTTT
>NW_013667634.1:53253-62770 GCF_000517525.1 Limulus polyphemus
CGTGTGCAATCACTATATGGGATTAGAGTATACTAAACTTTACACATTATATAGGCTGCACTAACGTGACGTTTAACTATTATACGCCCCCAGTTGCACAGCGGTATGTCTGCGGACTTACAACGCTAGAAACCATTTTTCGATACCCGTGGTGGGCAGAGCACAAGTAGCCCATTGTGTAGCTTTGTGCTTAACTTCCAAAACAAACAATAAGTATTATACGTGATGTACGCTTTTTGTGGGGTGGTTAATGAAAGTGTTCCAAAACGCGACATTAATTTCTTGACGACCTTATAGACAAAATAAACAGCTAGAAATAGTTACAAAAAAGGGGGATCTAACAGAAAAAATAATGAAAATAGACGAGAAAATTACACAAAAGACAGAAAAGGGATATTGAAAAACATACAATAAAAGAATAACCCGATGTGAGGGTTATAAAACTTTCACGAAATTAAAGGGGGGGGAATACTGAATAATAAAAGGTACGAAAAAAAAATGTGATGATTTGTTTTAGGGAATGTTTCATCTGTTATAGCTGCCAGTTTCTTGTATATAAAAATTTGCCATTTTGTGGTCAACACTGCAGGAAAAACGGAAAATAAAATGACAAGCATTGAAGAAGACTGCTCTCTCTGGTGGCGTGATCTACAATGAAACAGAGATAAAAGAGAGGAAAATGATCGATATATAGAAAACTTCATTTTAATTGTGATTTATCTGTAATTGTGAGATGTGTTCAAAAGATAATGTCACGCAAGGAACTTCTTTCTGAGATAAATACAATAGCCACGAAAGTAAAGCTGTTTGGAACGACATGTCACACCAATAGATTACATAGTAAACGGATTAAGACTGTACGAAAATCCACCAAAACATGTCTGTTTTATCCTAGAATCTTGTTTTATCGACGTTTTTAAAGTTTGTTTTTAACTGGGATTTAATTTGAAAATTGGATATAAAATTGGATATAATTAGAAACAAAGCTCCGCTTTGAATCATGGGAAAATACAACGCGATTTATCACGGAAAAGTTTGTCGAATGGCACCACAAGTAAACAAAGGAAAAGTACCTAACTGTAACACGGGATAATTGAATGGATTATTAACACAAAATAAGTTATATTTTCACGTATGGTTTTCTAAAGAAACGCTTATACGTTTTCGGAAATAATATATAGTTGTGAAAACACGTAATCTGAATTAATCGCTTTTTTAAAATCCACATAAAATGTTTCTGAAAATAATTCGTTATATCATAAAAAAAACTTAAACATAAAATATTTGTACAATTCAGTGCGACTCAGGTACAATCTAATTTGAAATTCGACAAGTCTCAAATCCAATAGTCTCAGAACAATAAAATTTCTACCTGAAGGTATATTGAAGTTATATGTAAGCATTTTTTAGTTATCTATCATAGCACCAGGCTTTAAATTGTATAATAATAAACTATGTTTATCTATAAAGTATAAAAACTGTATTTTAGAAGTTTTACTCAGTCATGAAGAGTAACGACAGAACGTTATTTTTTATTAGCTTTATGAGTGTGTGTTTTATTTCGCATCAATTATGGAACGATTAAGTTTATGTTCAAACTATTTTTTTGTGAATTGATTCACCATAAGGCAGATCGGTAAGAAACACCCACCGTCCAGCTGTTCAAACTGTATCCCTCCGCCGTCTGTTTAAATTAACCTGAAGCTACACAACGTTACCACACCTACCTGACTCATTAAACTTAATGCCGAAAGTAATTGTAGAAGGAAAAGAAAGGGTTAGCTTGTTCACTGTCCAGTGGCAGCAATCATAAAATTCTATTTATTTATTTTTTAAAATATGCCTGTTAATGTCATATGGAACATGCATATATATGTATATATATATTGTAACGTTAGAAATAAGGACCACAAGGAGTTAACTATAAATGCACCTATTCATAATGTTAGAAAAATCATATCATCTCCTTTTAAATGAGTTTAGTCCCTTCCACATAATACCACCCTCGCCCACGTGTACCTACGCCCCTCAGCAATCCTGGTTACGCCCTCACTTTTAATAAGAGTTTTTTTTATGATGTTGCAAATATCCTAAATAAGTATATTCTTTAACTAAACGGGAGGATTACAAAAGTCTTGACCAATTCTGGTAAATTTTTATTTGAAAATTATTAATGCTTTAATGTAGTTCGTTAAATTAGAAACTGTCCTGTTCTTTCAGTTTATTGTTACTGTAAAGTGATGAGTGGCTGGTGTTCATATCAGGACATGATATGTCATGCTTAAAATTAGTGATGAGCAGCTTGTGTTGATGTGATGACATGAAACAGACGTATGTAATGCTTAACATTAGCCAGAAACAGATGTTAAGATTATTAGATGAAACTTATTTTGGTTCGGCTCTTGATCCAGAACTTTACTGTTACTAATTTTCCTAATAACTGGTGAAAGTTATCCTTTTCCCTATCTCGGAACATCATGCCACATACTAACTTTTCATTTTTTTATGGACTCTTAGCCTCCATACTACATGCGGTTTTTACTCTATATGGACTGAAATGTGTAAACTATGAAGAGGGCGTCAACACAGGCAAGCATTAGTTAAAGTAGACTATGCAGAAGTTTTCTGCTGCAAGCTGTGGCAAGTGGTTGGCGGAAAAGGAAGGACGTCGTTACCAAAACCACAGGATGACACGGTTTGAAACAGAACCTATTAAATTCAGTTTTGGGAGGATTAACTTCCAGAATATGAGAGTAATGCTTAAAGCTTTTGAAACAATTTGTTTATTTATTAAATTTAACTCAAGCTACAAGAGGGATATCTGCGCTTGTCGTCCCTAATTTTGAAATGATAGACTAGAAGGAAGGCAGCTAGAAAACACCACCCAACGCCAATTCTCGGCTACTCGTTTACAATGAATAGTGGGATTAACCATTATATTAGCTGAAAGGGAGAGTATGTTCGGCCACGGGATTCGAACTGGCTATCCGCAGATTAACAATCGAATACCCTAGCCACCAGGTCCTCTCGAAACAAGCAGACGAATTAATTCATTTACGAAGGGAATTAAAAAATAGTTGGCATAACCCTAAACTGCAACTGTTTTAAATATCTCTAAGAATTTATAAACATCGAACAAGAGTACCCCAGAATATACTATTTATTCTCTTTTACAAGTTAAGTGCAAGCTTCTAGTGCATGCAGAGGTATCAAAGGGCAGATCTTTACATTGTTACAATAGAAACTTTTTCCTTATATTTAAATTGGACTTTCCCTATATAATATTTGAAACGAATACACACACACGGCTATTTTTGTCCAGTCCCTCCGATGGTTCAGCGGTAAGTTAAAACCCGGGGATCGATTCCCTGCGGTGGGCAAAGCATAGATGGTTCATTTTGTAGCTTCGCATTAAAAAACAAAACAGCAACAACATTTTGTCTAGTGACAT
Source organism: Limulus polyphemus (assembly GCF_000517525.1). Classification (NCBI taxonomy): domain Eukaryota; kingdom Metazoa; phylum Arthropoda; class Merostomata; order Xiphosura; family Limulidae; genus Limulus; species Limulus polyphemus. Next base: position 56,705 of record NW_013667634.1, read on the forward strand.
TCATTAACATTCCTAAACAACACAGTGGTAATATACGTGATCCACGGTTATTTGTTTCAGCAAATAAAGAGGCATAGAATATGTTGAATTCAATTCTGTTCGAGATGCCAGAAAAGAACCAATTCCGTGCTATTTACTGACAGAAACGAACCATGTATATGCAATGTGGTGTGAAAGAAAAATGGCTTGAGTTATGCGAATATATCGATGGTTTAATTGTTATTTGTATCTCTGAAAATAGATTAATTTAAAAAAAAAATTATCCTAAGGGCCGATCTATCTACAGGAAAAACAGAGCTCCAAATTTACGCTGCAGGAAATGATGGGTATCTCTAATCAAATATGAGATAAAATCTAAATTGGTCTCTAATATTCAGTTAGATATTACTGAAACATTCGATTTCCTTCCTTTCGTCTTATTGTTTCTATTTATTAATTTATTTATTGTTGTTTTTATAGCGTAAAACTACACAATGGGCTATCTGCATTCTGTCCACCACAGGGAATCGAACCTCGAAATATAGCATTATATAGTTGTAAGCCCGTGAACTTACCACTAACACACCGGAAGACTTTGATTTCTTTGTTTGAGATTAAAACACAATGCCAGCCATTGAGATGACCTTTTGAGACTTTGTTCGATCTTTGAAATTATAAATAAAAGTAATTTTGAATATCCGAAATACGTCTTTTTCCTCTGTAACAGTAAGAAAATCTAATCTTCTTTCTCGAAAAAAAAATGTGTGTGTGTGTAAAGCGAAGTTTTGAGAAATAAAAAAAGAGAGAGAAATATACCATTATTTCAATCGATACTTGAATATTGAATACAGGAAGTTTAAACCTAACAAGACTGTAGCAGAGCTGATAACAACTGATAGATCGTACAGAGATGGATGGAGCCGATACTTGAATATTGAATACAGGAAGTTTAAACCTAACAAGACTGTAGCAGAGCTGATAACAACTGATTGATCGTACAGAGATGGATGGAGTCGATACTTGAATACTGAATACAGGAAGTTTAAACCTAACAAGACTGTAGTAGAGCTGATAACAACTGATAGATCGTACAGAGATAGATGGGGTTGATCATTACATCTGTGATGACATCATTTACTAGGCATTCACCAAGTTACGCAGGCTCCATCCGAAACAGACTGCATTCGTAAAACAGTAATTTCATGTCAGTACCAACAGATGTCACTTCAGAAATTTGGTCACTTAAAAAAAAGTAGAAGAAGAAATAAAACTAAGCGGAACTCCTGGAAAAACTATCATGTCACTAAACCAGTGAAGATTAACTATCTTCACAATATTTGTACTGGTTTCAAGTGTTATAGATCTATGCATGAACAATCATGAAAGTGTTTAGTTTGTATTGCTTTTGCAGAATCAACGAGTTGCATCAAAGCTAATAATTAATATTCTTTTTAAACCCAGTTGCGTTTCACAGTTAGCATTTGTTTTATAAACGGCTATAAATTAAATTGTTTATACGGGATAGAATCGTGCATGAGTAAATGGGAAATATAATAAATTTTTATAAGTTTTGACGTGAACATTTGAATTTAAAAAGAGGAAAGAACTAAAGCCTATCAAGTACCTTGCAGACAATCTGCTTTAAGGTATTATAAGATCAACATGAGGAATTTCAAAAGCCTTCATTTAAGATGTCAATTTCCTTACGACCTCAGTACTTTTATTTAAGGCTACTTCAATTAATAAGGATCTTAGAATGTTATTTTTTCTGTTCATAAGTTAACATTATACAATTTATTTCTTTATTTTAAATTATTTTAATGTAATTTACAAAAGTAATTACCTTAAAACATTTAAACTGCCCAGTTTGTTTTCTTATATTCATATACACATAGTCTCTAAGTACCAGCACTTTCAGCTGTGCGCAGAATGTGATATATAGAAATATTACTTAATAACAAATGCCTTTAAATATCCCTACTTTCACCATTGTGCACTTTATTGTAAGGAAACATCCCCAAGTTTCATAAAAAAAAAGCTTTCAACTTTAGATAGTTTATTGTACAAAATATTCCCAAAACTAAACAATAACGGAATATTTAAAGATCATGACTTTCACCATTTTGTAGTATATTGTACACAGTATCACCGAGTCTGGACAATAACAATTTCATTAAATACCAGTTCGTTACACAATCTGTAGTTTATTGTATAAAACACTTACAACACACCAAAATAAAGATAAGAACAATCTATTTAATAAGTACAATTGTTCAACATTTTGTAAGTTATTGTCTTTCTCCCAAATATCCCCAAAGCTATACAATTATGTGTCCTACAGTTACCAGTACTCTCAACATTGTTTAATTTATTATACAACTTATCCCTAAAATTTCACAGTGACGATATATTTCATTGCTAGTACATTGCATATTTGGTTATATACAAAGATTAATTCTGAACGTTAACGGTTCTTTATATATCAATGCGTTCAATATTACTTAATTCATTGTGTAATTCCATCCCCAACTCTGAACAATAATCAGTTCTTTAATATCAGTAGTTTCATTACAAGTAATTGACATTGTACAACAACAACAACAAAGTTACATTTTGTGCTTCGTCTAATAATGTCGCTGTTCTTAAAACAAATACAAAACAATGCACTTATTTTGTTACGTAACAACAATATTTATTACCCCCATACATTTAGGGTTGTATTCTGTACACAAGGTTACGAAATATTAATTTCCCTAAAAAAGCTGACATAAAAAAAGTCTTCCTGCTTATCCTCGAGCTTTATAATTATTATGTATGTATGTATGTAACCCTTACCTGCTGGTTAGGGAGGGTGAGGAGAATTCTGCGTCGTTACTCATGATTATATTACGCTTTAAAAGAATTTAAGTCATACAAAACCATAGCTATGTTCTTACTTTGAAATGGTGACCTTCGAAAGAGTTCTATTTTTGTTCATAATTCCAGAGTACGGAACTGCTACTGGTTAGAAAAAAATCGAAACAACTAAGTTTTTAACAAGATTATAACGTATGCCAGGACTAATAACTGTGTATTTCTTTTAGAAGATCTTCGTTAACATTTCAATTAAATGTGAGAGAAGTGCGTTTTCATATCCTTAACGTGATGATGTTTTCAAAGCTTACTCTTAAATGATGTGTGTCATCTAGCATTCGTAAAATTTGCAAACTCAAATTATACAGAACTGGTTGTACATTCCTGTAGCTGTTTGTTCTTTAATTGCTTTTGCACTTGTTACTATATAAAATTTTGTTTTCGAAGCTTATATATAATTCTGCTGTTGATCCCAAAAACCTTAAATATTGCTAAAAGAGTAAAATGTATTCCTGTACAGTGGGACGTACACAACTGTAGAGCACACAAGCCAACAGCAATAATAGAGAAATGCTTTAGTTATCAATGTCAGTACTTCCACATGTAAAAATATGAGAAACATAAGTGTTTCAGTTAGTGATATAACTGAATATTAAAATACGAGAATATCAGGAATGTTTGAGTTTGTAATGTCACTACTTGTACTTCTAAGGTGAAGTTAAACTTTTAGAAATATGTGTAAGAAAATTTAAAATGTTTTACTTGTTACTCTCAGTATTTATATTTGAAAAAACCTGAAAGTTAAGTATGGAAAATATATACATTTCTTAGTACTATCAGTCTTTATCCATTAATAACCTGAAACTTCAAGTACGAGAAATATTGGAATGTTTCAACTTTTTAATGTCGGTATTGTACACGTAAACTGAAAGTTAAAATATGAGAAATACGGAAATCTGAATTTGATGAGGAGGAACTCATTTTTCAGAAAATATACGTTTGGAGACGGCTTTAATGGTAATGAAGAAAATTTTATTATCAGTGTACAACGTTTCGACAAGATTATGACATCATCACGTACATGTAGTTTACAAAGACATATACAGTAGGGAACAGAAAGGTCACATGACCGGAAATTGCTTAACAACTTAGTAAAGATATCTCGGTACCTGGGGGTGTTGTTTTAGAGTAGGGCTGTTTTGTTAAAATTAATTAGCTTCCTTTATTTTGTGTTTCTTGATGTTTGGTTCTTTGTTTAAAATTACACTGTTCTGTATAGACATACTGTGTTTTTTTGCTTTGGAATGGTGCTAAACATGAGAGGGTTTTTCATTATGTTCGGTGAATCTGGTTTCCAATTTTCTTCCGGTTTCTCCGATACAGAATTCTGTTTCAGTTAGTGCAGTCAGTATTTACACATGAAAAAACCTAAAGTTAAAATATGAGATATACATATTTTTTTTGTTTCTATTCTCAATACTTGTACATGTAATCCTAAAAGTTAAAACTTGAGTAATACAGGAATTATTCAGTCAGTAATATAACTATTTATACATAAATAAAGTGGAGATTAAAATTTCAGTAACGGAGGCATATTTCATTTAATGAAGTCAGCACATGTATATGTAAACTGAAAGTTAAATGTGAGAAATACAGGAATGTTTCAGTTAGTGACCACAATCATTATACGTGTAAATTGTAATTTTAAAGTAAAATAAATACAGGAATGTTTCAGTTAGTGACCACAATCATTATACGTGTAAATTGTAATTTTAAAGTAAAATAAATACAGGAATGTTTCAGTTAGTGACCACAATCATTATACGTGTAAATTGTAATTTTAAAGTAAAATAAATACAGGAATGTTTCAGTTAGTGACCACAATCATCATACGTGTAAATTGTAATTTTAAAGTAAAAGAAATACAGAAATGTTTCAGTTAGTGACCACGGTCATTATGCGTGTAAATTGTAATTTTAAAGTAAAAGAACTAAAGGAACGCTTTAGTTACGTGTATAAAGTTAATTAGCGTTTGCAAAATAAAGCAATGATGCAGTTTGAAAGCCACTACTATTACGCATGACATGAAACGTAAATGTTGAGAAATACAGGAAAGTTTCAGTTATTAATATCAGTACTTGTACAAATAAAGCGAAAGCTACAATAGACAAATACAGAATGTTACCGCCAGTAATATGATTAGTTTCACGTGCAAAGTAAAAATAGTAATGTCAGTACTTGTAGAAGTAAATTGAAAGCTAAAATATGAAAAATACAGAATGTTACTGTTAGTATAAATACCACTAGTTTCACGTGTAAACTGAAAGCAGAAATAACTCTACTTGTAAAGTGAAAGTCAAACTTTAAGAGATATAGAAATGTTTAACCTAGAAAATCCGCTACTTGTACATGTATAGTTTAACTTATAATGTGAAAAATCCAGCAGTGATGTCAGCACTTGTAGACGTAAAGTGAATGTTAAGATTCGATAAATACAGGAATGTTTCAATCAATGACGTCAGTACTGGCACACTTAAGATGAAATTTGAAACACCCGAAATAAACGTGTAAGACCTGAAAAACTGAGTACAAAGAACAACTTTGTAACACTACAATTATAGTCAAGGCACAAAAACGTGTAATGCTACGAGATAAGTATAAACAATAACCGTGTAAGTCTTAAAGTTACCTTTTAGTTTAGACAATAACATCGTAGCATTACATAAATGAGTAACGTTTTCCATTACAATGAGAAAACGAGGGTGTAACACTACAAGTTACGTGGCGACAATACCTAAGTAGTGATTATTACAAGTTCCATGAAGGTAATAACTGTATGAGATTAGAATAATGTAAATATGGCAAAGGGGTAGCATTTTACAAATTTCATGGGATGATAGATGTAAAAGACTACGAGTTAGGTAGACAACAGGTATTTAAGACTAATTAAAGTTAATAACGTAAGAACAACATACAAGCTACGTGGAGACAATAATTTATTAAAACAATACATAAAGAATTATATGAAAATAGTAACTATGCAAAACGATAAGTTATATGTGTAGAAACTAACTTTACAAGATTACAAGTTACGCGAGCAAAACAACTTTAAGACATCGCGAAGAGGTCTGTCTCCAATGGCATCAATGTGGTCTGAAATACATGAAGAAGAATTGTCTATGAGCTATAAACACGAAACTTGAAGTATGAGCAGAGCATTAGTGTTGGATATAT
>NW_013667634.1:63770-70392 GCF_000517525.1 Limulus polyphemus
AGTCACGTGACCTCGCTGACGCAACAATGTGTAGAAACTACTAACTTTGTAAGTTGTGATACAGGTTATAAGTGGAAACAGTATGACTATAACAAATAATGTGGTCACAGTAATCGTGTAAGACACCATGTGATGTGGGAAAAGTAACCGTATAAGACATCAAGGTAAGAAAGAGAGTAACCGTGTAAGACTACATGGACATAATAACTGTGTAACATTACAACTTACTTTGGTTCAGTAACTACGTAATATTACAACTTACTGGTACAATAAGTATGTAAGATTACAACTTACTTTGGTACAATCACTATATAATATTACAACTTACTATGTTATAATAACTGTGTAAAATTACAACTTACTATGGTACAATAACCGTGTAAGATTATAGCTTATAATATTACAACATATTTTTGTTCAATAACTGTGTAATATTACAACTTACTTTGGTGCAATCACTGTGTAAAACTAGAACTTACTTAATATAGTACTATAACTGTGTGAGAGTGTGGGTTACCTACACCTTTAAACACTCTCGTATTGTTTATCTTTACGATCAATGAGTTTCTTGATTTCGGGAACTATTGTCAGCATGCAAGTTTTTGTTCTCTATCTCAAAAGTAAACTACACCTTCGAAACACGTGATCCTAAAACAAACATCAAATAAACTGCCGTACGTCGATTTTTCATAAATATGAGAAATGTTCAAACTTTGCTTTGCTTTGTTCTTTTCTAAGCAAGATCTCAAACCAAGTTTGTTATCCAATATTTCCGAACTTTAAAACGCATCCCGTGAGATCCCCTCAGTGATACTTAAAGTGGAACTTGATAGTTATATTAACTTATCCAATTCCTGCAGAATTGAATAAGTGAGGTTTGAACTTTATGTAAAAAAACTGTCACAAGTTTTTCTGCATGACATTTTTACCCGAAAGCTATACGCCTATAAGCTTCTCCATAGTACAGCCTACCCTTCAAAAAGGGAAGTTAAATTTTCCCTTAGGCCCTGAACAAACGTTTCTGTTACTTGTCAAACGTCTTGCTTTCAGTTGCCATGGAAATTGCTAGAGTTTCTTTACACACTTGGCTGCGCTCCTATCTGGTGTCGTTTCCGGTTGTCATAGCTTTTCGATCACTGGTCGCTATTATTAACATCGTCTAACACCAATAAACTGATCTCTTGGAACTAAATTAAAGGAAAGACCGGAATTACATAATTCAAATATATATAAAACTTAAATTGCCAAATAAAACAGGAAATAAATATTTACAACTATTTTATAACTTTTGAGTAGGTAATAGGAAATTCCCAAACATCGCAGTCATTACCATGAATGCAGTTATTTATTTCTACCATAAGTTACCAATAACAATAAGGGATTAAAGATAGTCGAATATGGCATAAAAGTAACACAGTTCTAGTTCATTGATTTTTTCAAAATTTATAATTGCTTTAGGTCATTTAGGACGAGTGTCTTAAGGTAAGACGCTTCCCACCCCCTCGTGAGACCGTATTACATCATGCAAATGACATATATTTAGGCCTTATGCTTCGGCTGTAATGAAATGTACGTCGCTGCCTCGTACTTAGTTCCCATGTGTTTTTGCGACATCGTCTAAGATAATTTGTAGCAACTTTCACATGGCGCACCACCTTCCTCATTCATATCATGCTCATTTAAGTGTTTTTAATGCAGCACTTGTTTTAACTTGCCGGTCTTAAAGTTATTAAAGGGGAAGAAATTTACCCCCATCTTGAGGGTCCGTTTTATCCAACCTTATACGTAAAATGGTTCCTAACCACAAGAAGTACATTTTTTCAATATCTAACAAAGGTGTATGTCCAGACTTTTCTTTGTTTTAATTATAAATGGCATTTATGATAAAACAGAATTCGTTGGGAAAATAGCTTTTTCATGACATTCATTTTAATTGGTAAAAACAGCATTCAAAATTTAAATGACCCTCTTACCACACCTTCCTCCAATACTAGTGGCTTTGTATGTAGCTCATATAAAGCGATATTAAACAGAAGATATAAACACAAACAAACAATATATACAAATATATCTAACGACATTATATTCAATATTTCAAGCGATATTATATAAAATATAGAACAAGTAATCTTACATACCAGATGTACTTCCACAGGGTCCCCGTAAGTGTTCTGTTTCGAGAATAAATAAAACCAAAATTAAGAGTAACTTAAATTGCAACGTTAAGCGTCCCTTATGTGACATCATTTTAGTGTCTACTGACTGACTGACAGACAACACGCTACTATATAGTGGTGCAGCTGGTTATAAAAACAATATATTTCAAGCCACATTTTTATACATAAAACATACCAATAACGACAGTATACACATATAGCAAGTTACAACTATAAACAATATACTAAGAAATAATGTATACAATAAATGAAAATAAACATAACAATTCATTCTTTCTGACTAGAAATATAGACTGTGGAGCTAAATTAGTCTCTGTGTCTGTGCACAGAAGGCTGCTTAGAAGCAATGGGTCATAAATAATTCACAGGAAGTGGAAGCATTCTCCGTATTTTAATTAAGAGCCCGGACTTCAACTCTCCTCAAATATTTATAATCTACATGATTTAAATGTACAAGAGTGTGTATTAAAGGCATGCTAAAATTACTATAATTCAAGGGATAAAAGCAACGAGAAAAAAAACAGAGTTTAGATAAATATAGGAAAGCAGGAATGCTATGCTTTATGTAGCAACGTATTTATAAGTCGTAAAGAGAGGAAACAAAATAGGATAGAAAATATTAAATATAGAGCAGACCTTCACCAAGATATAGGTATCGAGTATAAGATGGTTTTGAAACTTTGGAAACATATTTGTTTACCTGAGAGGTATTTGAGGTCGCTTCGAAACTCTAACCAAAATGTATTTTTACATATAGTGCATCTTAAGTAGATATTTGAAACTACGAAGAAAATATGTCTTGACAAGTAATATATTTAAAATAGTTTTGATACTATGAACAACATATGTATTTACGTATATTGCATTCACAAAAGTTATGAGACAAAACAAAATGAATTGCTTCTCAAGCTAAATATCAAGTGATATCAACTTGATTCTAAAACGATATTATTCCTTTAGAATTCTAAAAGTTTATATTTAAAATTGAATTAAGTTGCAATCTATAACACAAATATCTTCCTAATTTCTTGCCGCTTAGCTAATTAGATAAAGTAAAACTGAAGTGAAAGTTCAATGAACACAAATATTATTATAAAAATGATCCATTATATGTGTGTGTGTCTTAAAGTTGGCTGGCTGGATCTGCGCCGTACTATTTTGCATGGTAACCAGGAACTGTTCAACGGTGTGAAGGGGCTATTTTATTTTAGGGTTTTTGCTCGAAAATGGGAATACGAAAGACCATGAGATAGCGCATATTTTCTCTCTTTTATAGACTTTTGGCTTTCATCACCCAGGCCCCCGGTGGCTCAGCGGTAAGCCTGCAGACTTACGAGGCTAAAATTGAGGTTTAGATACCCACGTTGGGCAGAACACAGATATACCATTGTGTAGCTTTGTGCTTAACAACAACAATCAAACCAAATTCATCTCCCAGATTGATTGCCATAAATTTGTGTATGGTAACTGGAAGCTGTCCGACAGTGTACATGGGCTATTTTGTTTTAAGACTTTTGCCCGCGAAAAGAGATAAAAGTCGCTCTGAAATAGGGCACATTTTATCTTTTTTCTACAGACCTTTGGTTTCGAATTTAAAGACACAAGTATTTAATCAGTTAAATGAGTCAATTATTACCTTCTATAAAATAAGGTATGCAATTGGCGTCTAATGAGGTCATTGGGGATTTTATAACAAAAGAAAGAAGGAAGGAAAATGTTATCTAACATTGTCCTTTATACAATTTTTGCTTCCTTAATTGGTATCCTCGACTAGTATGTATATATAATAAAACATCAGATACGCAATAAGAATATATAATGAACATAACACCAAGCAACGAAAAACTTCAGAAATCATAATATTTTTTCATCAAATTTAGAGTAACAAAGCCCGAACAGTCCATAAAGACGCAGGTTTAACAGAGCTGTGCAATGAGAGTGGATTTAAAAGAATTGTGCTTAAAGTTGCAGGTTAACAGAATCCTTCTAAGAGATGCGGTTTTGACAGAGCTGTGCTTAGAGACGCGAGATAATAGAACTGTGCTTTGACACGCGGCTTGAATTGAACTTAGAGGCGCGGGTTTAACAGAACTTAAAGTGTAACTGACAATAAATATGACTTTGTTTAAATTGTTTAATTTAACAAATGTATACACATTGTATAATTTACAATAAATATGACTTTATTTAAAGTGTTTAATCAAGAAAATGTACACACATCGTGTAACTGACACTAAATGTAACTCAATAGTTAAAAAAGGAACTGTGTACACACGTAGCCAAGTTTTTAACATAAAAATTACGATATTTTACCCCTAAAGTGTACATTACAATTGTCTAGTTGCTAGTAGCCAATATAGTGTTGCTTAATATTTTTATTAAGAATTGATTTCAACTAAATATTGTTACGTATTATAATTTCAAATAGTATGAAATTGAGTTAACAGATAAATTTAAATTTAGTAGTTAAATTGTACTTTGGATTTCGCAGTTAAGTAAAACCCGATATATAGTCAGTTTATGATATTTGCCAACAAGATTGATACACACAGTTTTCTTTTTTAACACAAATACGTTTTAATTTACACACAACAATACCATTTACAATAACAGTTATTACAAATAGTTATCACAAACAATGATTTATAAACAAAAGTTTCACAGACTTACAAGCAATATAAAGTCTTCTTTCTAGTCTGGAACTTCTTCGATATTTTATCGAGGGTTCACGATGAGCGAGTTAATTACGAGTTGACGTAGGTATAATTCGCTTAACAGCGAGCTAGCTAGCTTTGTCCTTCTCGCTGATCACACGCCTATATTTTACTACCGGTCACGTTAGGTAATGTTTTTGTAAAAATACTAATGTCCGATGAGAATCCACTGAAGTTAGATGATTTGTAATGTTCGAATTTTGTAAATTCTCCTGGTCAAATATATGAAGTTTTCCGATTGATAAGCATTATAACAATCACAGTTATAGCTTCCGAAGTTTATAGCACACTGGCTATAGCGAACTAATAATATATATACTCTCTCTCTCTTTGCCGCGGCTCGTTGGTTATATTTATAGGCGTGTGGAGGCTTTCTCGAAATTTCAGTTCTACGTAACAATACAAAGCTACATTTATGCGTTTACGTACATATATATATTGTTAATTCTTACTTTCGAGAATCTTCTACAACTTTCGAGAATAGGCGGAAGTTTCGCAATACATATTTAACACTATAAGCTATGCATGTTTCTAAATATCAACTTAATCTAAATAAACGTTGATATTAAAATAAATATATAATTACAAATTCGTCACAATATCGATACTTATACTTATTTCATACCATTTTATTATGTTGCTATGTAATAGTATTTTCTAGTGTTTCTATTGATCTGCTGGTGTTATTGTTTTAACATATGATTATAGTAAACATTGTGTTTTCTATTCTTGTTTTAAAAACTGAAATCATACTTTTCTACCTTTGAAATACGGGTAAAGGTGATAAATTCCACATTACTTGCTTTAAGCTTCAATGCATTATAGAATTATAATTTTCTTGTTGAATAATTCAAATAAAACCACACAAATTTGGATAAGCTTCTTTGTTTGGACATCAATATTCATCTAGTTAACACTAGGTCGTAAACAATAGCAATATTTTTGTAAAGTAGATGCCTCGTACGGTCACTTTGTTCACAAGAATTTCAACAACACTTAGCAGTAGCAAATCAACACGCTTAATCACGTTGAGAAAACGAATGAAAGTACATGGTTACTGAAACCTTAAAGATGCGAGTAATTTCGTAAAGCAGGACCTAGAAAACAAGTGTGGCTGCTACTGTAGTTCTCAAAAAATCGATAAGCGACTCACGTGTATTGAGACTAAAGACACATGAACGTACACTAGTAAAAAAGAAAAAAAGTTTTTTTTTTATCAAAAATCCAGAGTTTACTTGATATTTTTCTCACTTGTTTAATGGTGAAACCTTGTTTTTTATGACGGTATATAACTTTCATCTTGATTATCCGCCATTGTATCTAAAATAACTTGAGCTCCTGATGTTAAACATTTGAATATAATAAATATAAATCTAGTTGGACACAGTAAATAGGCGTATTTCTTACATCCAGCGCTGAAAGTGTCATATACTTCTTTCTCAAATGCTTTCCTTATAACTTTAGGGAAGGAATTAAAACAACTTCACGAATTGTTCTTTATACTAAACATTCCTTCAACTAAAAACGTGTAGTTTTTTGAAAAATGTGCTAATCTAAATCGAGTTTGTTTTTGTTTTTCAAGTGTTTCACATAAAAACTGGTTAGGCTGAGTGAAACTGACATTAATTATGACTTCATTTTCAGTGTGTAACTTAGAAAATGTATTGTTACGTCTACGTGTGTTAATTAATTTTCCGTACTTCGTTCCGACGAAATTTTAACGACACAAGT
>NW_013667634.1:71322-82937 GCF_000517525.1 Limulus polyphemus
GTATACACACATAGTGTGACTGACTATAGCTATGACTTTATTTAAATATATGTACACGTAGTGTAACTGACAATAAATATTACTTTATTTCAAGTGTTTAATCTAACAAATGTTCACACATAGGGTAACTGACAATAAATATGACTTTATCTAAAGTGTTTAATCTAACAAATGTTCACACATAGGGTAACTGACAATAAATATGACTTCATTTAAAGTGTTTAATCTAACAACTGTTCACACATAGGGTAACTGACAATAATTATGACTTTATTTAAAGTGTTTAATCTATAAAATGTACACACACAGTGTAACTGACACTAAATCTGACTTTATTCAACGTGTTTAATCTATAAAATGTACACGCATGGTGTAACTGACACTAAATCTGACTTTATTTAACGTGTTTAACCTATAAAATGTACACGCATGGTGTAACTGACACTAAATCTGTCTTTATTTAACGTGTTTAATCTCTAAAATGTACACGCATGGCGTAAATGACACTAAATCTAACTCAATCGTTAACAAAGAAACTGTGTAAACAACATAGCTAGCCCTAAAATTGACATTATCCAAAGTGTTTAACATAGAATGCACAGAGCAGCTATCGCTAAATCTGACTTTTCATTTTTTAAGTGTTTAAATTATAAGTTGCATACACTCACTTTAATTGATATTAAATCTATCTTATTTCTTTTTAAGTATTTAGTTTAGAAAATATATACAAATTGGGTGTAGGTGAAACATTCTTCTAAATGTTTAACTTGAAAATTACACAAATATATATTTACATATAAATTTGACCATTATTCTCCTAACCCAACCTTCGCACCAAAAAAACAAACAAAAAACCTGTGATGAGCGTCAACTTATGGCAAAAGTAAGCAAACCTTACTGTAAGCCGAATGACTTTATTCATTAATGCTTCATTATAGTTAGGTGCTTTTGTACGCGTATTTGTTGCGTTTGTTCGCGTGACGATGAGGAAACGAGAAAAGCGTTTCTTGGACAATTTCTAATATTTATATCTAACTTTCGATTTTTACCTAATGAGCATCAAAAAACGCGACTGTTTGTATAGCAGAAATCACCAGACTAAAACCGAGTTCTAGGAAATACAACTATTGACACTCAACCAAACAACCATTTACAGAAACTGTTTTTATTGATTTAAAGCAAACGGGATCCAAGAGATCTAAACAAATAACACGTAAAACAGGCCCCGGGTCAACAACAACAAAAGTCTTGATTACCATATGAAAAGAAAAGTATGATAGTGTACATACAGATAGATAAAGTGCAACAGATAGACCAATCGATATATTTAAAGAACGGGTGAAAGTTTAAAAGAAAACTGAGGTCGACAACTAAATCATGTTTTCTATTCAAACTGAATTCTCTAGATGGTTCTACTGGTAAGAAGATAGAATGTACATTACTTTCTGTCTAAGCTCATTCAGTAGGCCGTTAACAGTTCTCGTAATGACCTCGAGCTTGTAAAGTAGCTTTAATTATGTATCTCTGAATGTTTAATCCCAACGTGAAGACATTTATATTTCCCATGCTGTTTAATACCAACGTGAAGACATTTATATTTCCCATGCTGTTTAATACCAACGTAAAGAAGTTTGAATTTTCTCAGACTGTTTAATCCCAACGTGAAAAAAAATTCAATTTTCTCAGGCTCTGTAATTCAAACTTAAAGAGATTTGAATTTCCTCAGCATGTTTATTTCGACCGTGAATACATTTGAATTTTTTAGACTGTTTAATTCCAACACGAACAAGTTTGAATTTTTGAGATTGTTTAATCCCTACTTGAAGATATTTGATTTTATTCAGACTTTTAATCACGATGTGAAGACATTTGGATTTTTCTCAGACTCTTTAATCCGAGCGAGAAGAAGTTTAAATTTTCTCAGACTGTTTAATCCAAACTCATAAGTACTTGGGACCTATAGAGGTTGATATTCTATTTATAACGATTCCAAAACAAACCACTCAAATATGATGATGACAGAGTGTACGTAACATTATAATATATGTTATAATAATCTGAAGATAATGTATTCCGCGATTTAAAAATAACCGAGAAGAAATTAAAGACAAAACATAAACGTTATATTCAATTTTCTCGACAAGCATGATATTTATGCTCGATAAAACATTTTCTGAAATATTTCAAGAACGTAAAACAACTAAATTGTTTTCTCTAAGGCGATTTTGATAGTCTGACCAACACACAAAGTCAATGTCAATTACTGTTTTTTGAATTTAATGCTTTGCAAAACATTGTACTGCTATTTATGTGCACACTAACCCGAAAATCATCGATACGAACATTCCCAAGATTTATAACCTGAAGAGTACAATACTCTTTCGTATGGAAAGACAAGTGAAATCCTAACAGCGGACAAGAGCTCTAATTCTGTGTATCTTTGAAACCACTAGAAGAAAATTCACCACAATGATGTTAATATGAATATAATATCCAAGCTTAAAACAATAGTGTGTAGCTCAAGGAATATACACCAAAAACTCTATCTCGCCCTCTGTATTCGTTTCATAGCAGCACCTAATTTCTCGGTTGTAATAATGCTGCAATATTGTAACACCTCAGTTAAAATATACACTACGATAGAATTGTTATTTTGTGTATAAAAATTGGCTACACCATTAAAAATACGTTAAAAATATAGTAAGAGCGGGAATATGACGACATTTTCGACCAACGACTGTGTTTATCAAAATCATATAAGTGTTCTAAAAATTCTTATATTTTCCATTTTTCATACATCTTTTCCTTATCTTTCATTTCAATTAAATCATTAAAATACTAAAATTAATTACTAAATCTATGAACACACACACACACATACACATAACAGGTAAATCTATTGGTTCTAAATAATAACACATTTTTAAACATTTAAATAAAACTAAGAAAAGTAATTAAAATGTCGTTTTTGTTATTATATAACAATGTATATCATAAATATGGTTTTATGTTAAGTATGCTAATTTTCTACTATAAGCGTTTTGTAATTTTCTATTTAAAAATAGAAAATTGGCAAGTCATACATTACTTGAATTTATAGTTTTTCTTGTTGTCACGAGATGACGCCTAAGTATTTGACTCTAAGCCTATTTGAAGAGCAAGTAACAATGCCTTTCAATTTACTTAGATAAATAAAGTCTCACCTTAGGAACTAAAGTAAGAACCATATCATTAAGTATCTATTTTATTGCTAAGGCATCAAAAATCGAGGTAATTTGCAAGATAACTTTAGAGAGTTCAGCAATATACGGATAAAAGTATATTGTTCGTGATCAGAAGGGAGCTCATTGCTGAAAAATTGGCGCAAAATTAAAACTTTGGATCTGAAGTGTTAGAACTTTTCTTTAACGCTCAAATTATTATGTAATCATAAATAGATCAAAGCCTGTACAGGTGTGGTTACTTGCTTCTAGCTATGGCATTTTCATTCGATACCGTGCAAATCTAATAAGTGCAAATGATTTTTTTGTTGTTATTAATTATTATTATTTACTCAGTCACATATATGGATGACAGTGCAATATGCAGCCGACAAATACCTCCAGTGGCAAAGCAGTAAGTCTAAAGGATTGTAATGCTAAACGCCAGGTTTCTGTACTCATGGTGGGTCGAGCACTGATAGTCCATTGTATAACTTTCTGCTTAACTAAAAATAAACAAGTGATAAGATAAGTTATATTAAATTAATAAATTTAGTATTATTACTTGCTTACCTCTGAACGGATGAAAACGATATATATGTATGGAATAATGTCAATGAAGACGTTTAATCTATAAGATACATCTGATGAAACTTGGTATACATTTAAATATTAGATACGTATTAATTATAACACAGTATCGAAACTTTGGTGGGAATTTTATTGTTGAAAGTCGAAGAAATTGAAATTATAAATAAAATATTCATAAACTTCGATGCATGAAGTTTTAATATACGTCACATCGAAAATCAGGTTCATGTCTAACTAACATTGTAGCAATTGTACATCTGCTGTATTCATAACTTAGAAAATGATATATTTTTATTTAGGTATACTCAAGTCATTTTTTTCATTTTCTCTTCAGGCGCTCTCCACTTAGCACGCCCCTGTAGAAACTTTTCATGATGAGTAGATAATCGTAACTTGCAATGATCCTCAACCCGTTCTTCAGTCACATACTACAATGACTATTTCGTAAAGCTTATATTTGTTTGACTATTTTATCATTCCCCTGAGGTGTGAGTCATACTGAAATGGAGAGGAGGTACAAAGATTTGTACAAACTAGGATAAGGTGGAAATTAATCTTCCCTCCTCAATGTACATGATGGAATTGGTCGCTGAGATAGGTAATCTAGGATTACTGGATACCACACTATGACTTCTGTGTTACTGAACACTGTGATGTTAAAAAAACGTCTTCGTCTTTTGCAAAGTGTAGTTGTTGCTCTTTCACTCCAAGTTCCAACAATAAAAGCAGTTAGCCTACGAATTAGCAAGTTGATCAGTATAATAAGACCATAGTGCTTTCTTTGATTGTATGCATAAAGACTATCATTAATCTTCACTTACACATGAACTTAAGTCTCTTCCTTTGACGTCAGTGTTTAATTTCTACTTAGTAAAAATTTCGTGAAGCTTCTTTTTATTACAATTCTTAATATTTATATATCGGACATTAGTGAGCTTGAATAATACGGCGCTAAGTTGCCAAAAATAAAAACCAACAATGTTACACATGTTTATATGTCAGTGGGTAAGAGAAAGCATCAGCAAATTAACAAAGGTTTAGCTAGTACTAGGGGCTAGAAAACAATAATGATATTACATATGTTTATACAACAATATGTAAAAGAAAACACCAACAATATAATAAGTGTCTGACTAACAACAAGTAGTAAAAACAATAGCAATATATAACACGTGTATATTTATGTAGTATCAGGCAACAGAAACTACTAAGATATTACTAGGTAGCGAAAATTATTATTAATGTAATACATATCTAGTTAGTACTATGTAGCAGAAAATACTAACAATGTAACACAATACAACTTGCTATTCAAATTATGTTTGCTACTACTTGCGTTAACGTAATAGTTTGTAATAGGCAAAAGGCATTAAGAGCTTTCTCTATATTCCGAAACGGTACAAAGACATTCATGCGATATTCTTCCTAATATCCAGTGTTCTAAAACTTAGCAAAATAATAATAATAGCCTTTACTTTTCGAGACAATCTTTTTGATAACATTTCTGTATAATAAACATAATTTTGTGAGATTATTGACGTTTTCAAGCTAAAGAAAACCTTGTAGTATTTTGGCAAGCTGGTTTTCCTGGTCCTTTTGAATAGCCAATGTATTAAAATGTTTTAGCAACCTCGTTTCTTGTTAGTGGATGCATTAAAAGTTTCAGCAACCTAGTTTCTTGTTCTTCCCATACAGTCATTATATTAAAATGTTTCAATAACCTAGTTTCTTGTTCTTCCCATATAGTCATTATATTAAAACGTTTCAGTAACTTAGTTTCTTGTTCTTCCCATATAGTCATTATATTAAAATGTTTCAGCAACCTAGTTTCTTGTTCTTCCCAAATAGTCATTATATTAAAATGTTTCAGTAACCTAGTTTCTTGTTCTTGCCAAATAGTCATTATATTAAAATGTTTCAGTAACCTAGTTTCTTGTTCTTCCCATATAGTCATTATATTAAAATATTTCAGTAACCTAGTTTCTTGTTCTTCCCAAATAGTCATTATATTAAAAGGTTTCAGTAACCTAGTTTCTTGTTCTTCCCAAATAGTCATTATATTAAAATGTTTCAATAACCTAGTTTCTTGTTCTTCCCATATAGTCATTATATTAAAATGTTTCAGTAACCTAGTTTCTTGTTCTTCCCATATAGTCATTATATTAAAATGTTTCAGTAACCTAGTTTCTTGTTCTTCCCAAATAGTCATTATATTAAAATGTTTCAGTAACCTAGTTTTTTATTCCTCTTAGAGAGTCAGTGTATTAAAGGTTTCAACAACTTATTTTCTTGTAAGATAAATAGCTTCAGTGAAGATATAAATATCTGGTCACTTAAGAATGAACAACATTAGTTCACACATTTATAATCATTAAACTACACATAACCGTTAGTAGCACAAAATTTCCATCTACTGAAAAGAACACTGGCTTGATGCAGCTTTCCAAATTCTAGTTTGCCCTTTTGTCCTATCCAATTATACTTGCACTGAAGTTCTTGCATCTCCTTCATTATCCCTGAGACTACAGCCTGGATATTTTATCCACCAAAAATACCCACCTATGCAATCTTGGTAAAGAGATAAATCAACCTTTTAAGATTAAAGGAATTTTGGATTTATTCATGATGTAACAACTGAGTATTGCACTATGAAGTAGCGGAGTAAGACAGTTTCAAAATGTTGCGTTCCGCGGTTCAACAAACCTCAAAATGTTACAGGACAGACAAAATTTCCGAGTAGATTTTTAGATTCTAGAAATCCATGTTTTAAACTTAAAGATAGATATAGAAAGTACAAATACCTGGACTGTAAACCTTAGAGATGTGTTTCCGACTCAGATATTACGAAACATTCAATTTATAACACTGATTACAACAAATTTTGCACGATATAGAAACATTATCCTCATGCATGCTGTGCTTTTCGACACCAAGCAGAGAGTTCAGTGAAGCGTCGTTACCTGGTAACTTTATAACGTAAAAAATAATAGCGCACGATCTCATGGCAACGTTCAATTCTACTATTTATAATAAAACGGTGTTTTTCAAACATCATAAATATTTATTCTTGTATTCCTTGCTTATGTATTGTAAATTTATATATAAAATGGAAACTGAAATAAAATCATAAAAATTCGTAATAAAATTGCGTATGATTGATCAAAGTTCCAAACAACTCAATAGTGCTAACGTTCAAAACATTCTAGATGTCAAGTTCCCTATGTTAAACAAGCTATAGGGGTGTGATATGGAATATGGAATATATATTGTGTTTTAGAGCCCATATGAATATGGCATATAGTATTTGGGCCCCATATGTGAAACAACTGTGTTTCAGGGCCCGTATGATCCCATATGTTCCATATATCCGCATGCTGTCTGGGCTGTTATTCTCAAAGAGTCAGTATATGAAAAACTTTCAGAAACTTTATTTATTTTTCTTCTCACGTAGTCAGTGTTGAAAAGTTTCAACAATCTAGTTTCTTGTTCTTGGTTGCTGGAACTTTTAAAACACTGACTATCTGAGAAGTCTCTTGTTCTTCCTAGATCAGTGTCTTAAAATTTTCGGCAACCTAATTTCTTGTTCTTCTCGGATAATCAGCTTATGAACAATTCCCAGCAACCTAGTTTCTGGTGTCTCTTATATTGTCAGTGTATGAAGTTATGCTTATGAAATTCCGAGATTTAAAGAGAAATAACGTTTGCCTTTGCAAACTCATGTTATCGGTAATTTAGTATACCTGCTAAGATAATGCATTAATTGATAAAATGCATATTAACTCTTACTTTATCTTAGCTTTAAGTGAGGATGGTACCTTATGTCTAATAAGCTACCATCATAGTAAATGACTGTGCAATTTACTAAACAAATAATGCTAAACAAACATTTCTTTATGTGTCTTGACCGAAGAGTGACTTGTCATTAAGTTACAAGTACTTGACTAACTTATTAAAGTAAATCGTCTCCAGGAAAGAGGAAAAAAAGAAGACACTTTGTTACCGTAAGAAAAAGATTTTGGTTGCCGTAATTAAGAAATGCTTAAGAATAATAAAGTTATTAAGCTAACAGAAACTATAATAATACGAATAGTTGTTCTGACAACGAATTGTAACAAGTGCTTTCGTCTTTATTTATTTGTATTTTCATGATTGTATTTCAGATCGTATCGCTAGGGGGAGCCAATGTGTAGGTTTGCTCTAATGACCAGGATGCCCAACCACCTGCTTGTAAGTAAAGGCTATAGGACATTGTTATATGTTACATTCTTCATACGAGGATGCACTGAGTTTCTGAGATAGGTGTAACTACTACAGGTGAATCAGGGGAAAAAGTCATTTGTAAAACCACCATTGTGTTGGTGAAGTATAATGTTACGTGTCCTGTGTCAGTACGGGTACGGATAGATTTGTTCACTAGAATATTCTTGTGTAAATTAACAATAAATATACATAATTACGACCATGTTTTTAAACAACTTGTCCCCATTACCCGCTTTCGATGTTGCGGAAAATGCCATTTAGTATCGGATCATTTATTTCCTTGCACTTCCTTTTAAATATATCTGTGTTATCCTTGACACAACATATCTGTGTTATCCGTGACACAATATATCTGTGCTATCCGTGACCCACTTTCATTGTTCTTATTGTAACAATTTAAAGACTGCATCTTCTAGCTTTGATGAATATGTCCTTGCAAAAATAATGTGAAAGTTATCGTTTGTTTGGTTGGTTTTAAGCGCAAAGCTATGCAATTGGTTATCTGTGGTATGCCCACCACAGGTATCGAAACCCTGTTTTTAGTGTTATAAGTCATCATACTTACCACTGAACCAAAACTGGAAGGCAAAACTTTGTCGAGAAAATGCTTGAAAAATGTCCCCCGCTAAGTCCACGGACTTCCAGCGTTTTAATCCGAGGTTCAATTCCACGCGGTGAACACAGCATATAGCCTGATGTGGCGTTGTTTCAGAACAAACGAACGAAACCTTGAAAAATTCAAATCCAAATAGATTTCAAACACAAATATATATATAAACAAGTTGTACCTTAATTTTCAACATCTTAAGTAATAGACATTTATTTAATTTGTAAAATTTTGTATTAATTGAATACAAAACAATGAATTTAAAGAAATACAAATAAACGCGCTTCGGGTGACCACATTATCCAAACTACTAAATTGTTTCTTCATAAATGTATTTAATCTTATTATAGAGTTCCGGGGGAGTAGGGGGGGGGGTATTGGTTATTGATGTGCCATTAAATTTTAACTTAGTGACCCTAAAATTTAGAATATTTGTTCCTCGTTAATAATAAGCTTATTTGTTTGTAGATAAGCATAAAGATACACAATGGGCTATTTGTGTTCTACTCACCATCGGTATCGAAACCCAGTTTCTGGTGTTGTAAGTCCGCAGACATACCGCTGTGACACTGGGAGCCTCTTCCAGGCCCGTCGACAGGGGTGGGTCAAAGGGGGCAACTGTCCAGGAGCCTGGGCGAATGAAACCTAGTTATGCCGTAAAGCCCGCAAAGCATCTTTAGGCTATATCTTCATTTAATAATAAAAACCATAGTTTTTGGGTTTTCTTTGCAAATAATAATTTGAGCAATAATTAATATGTATTTGTTACTTTATAGATTTAATAGACATTTGCTGTTACTTTATTAACGTTTTTACGCTTATACTGTGAGGTAAAAACGGCTGCTGCTATGATTTTGTCTGGTTTATGAGCTCGTTGCTGTCTTAATTTAGGAACTTCTTTTTAATAAATTCTTGAAAATGTTAAAAAAAAAGAGAGAGAAAGGGGGCCGGCGAGGATGTTTGCCCGGGGGCCCGTGCTGGCTCTCGACGTTCCTGACTAACACTAAGTCGTTCACATAATCAGTCATACACATTCATTCCTATACACAACTACCATGCCAATTAGACGGATTTCATTTGTTGTAAAATACCATTAAGAATTTATTTTCAACACAAAAGAAAACAAACAAACCAACAACATAACAGCTTAATTTACAACTTAGTTAGTTTCATGAAATAACACAATAACTTATATTTGAATCTTATAAACCTCCATAAATACGTTACTATAACCTTAATATATATATATTATTAGTGTTCATAAAAACACAAATAACGCAACTAAGCATCCCAATAATCTTCATGTGTATTAACAAGTAACGTATAAAATATGTGGAAAAATACATGTTTTAAAAGTTTGTCATATTAAAATTCATCAGAGGCGCAATAAGAATCATAGAATTTTTGCGGAAAAGTCTGAAAATGATTCAAGGCTTTAAAAAAATATTATACTGATAATTAAACCGCTTTTCTCGCAAACTAGCGTTGGTCTCATTTCTTTGCTCTCTCTGTTTCTGAATGATATAGGATACGTGACCTCGACAAAATGTGTGTCAGTGTGCAGGATATTGCAAGGGCCAGTGAACACTGTCCGAAACACGTGACCCTTGCAGTACTTTCATTTCGAGTCAAGCCTGATATTCGGATTGGGAAGCACACTGTTCTGTGACAGTTAACCCATACATACATTCCAGGATAATAGTTAAGATTCACAGTGTACTCCTGATAAAGTTGAATTTCCATAAGAAGAGTAGTTTATAAGAAATATTCGTTTATATATTTGGCTTTCTTTACCATTACCGTGCACTTGAAGTTTGTTTGTAATTAAGCACAAAGCTACTCATGTGACTATCTGTGCTCTGCACACCACGAATATCGAAACCCGGTTTCTAGCATTGTAAGTCCGCAGACCGTGCACTTGAATCATTAAACAAACAAACTGTTCATTCCACTCTTGTTTTAAAACGTTTTGACTTGATCTGTTTCTCATTTTAATTTACCCAGGAATAGGAGCAGTCTTCCTTCAGTGTACAATAATATAACTTTAAACATCTATGTCACCAAAGGGGGTCTTATATAAAATTTGTTTTGTTATATATTTGATGGCTTTTAACGCTAAAATCGAGATTTGCAATTACAAACAAACATTCATAACTTTTGTTTTGAATCAGTATAAAGTTTTAAATTGTCATTGCTTATTTTTTTTTTGTCGAAAGTAAAATGGTAGTACACAATATATTATAAATTATTGGAAACCTTAGCCCGTATTTCCCACTTTTTTTAGTGTAAAACAGTAGTAGAAAAAAAGATCCAAACATACACATAAAACAAGTCTTAACAACGTCATGTTAAGAATGCCTATGAGGCCAATTATCTGACATAATGCGTAGCCCCCAACATTTCTATGTTACGCAAGCGCTGTTGACAGTAACATATAATTCAAGAGAAACACATCATAATAGCTGCTCAAGGCCTTCAGAGTGATTTATTTTTATTTTTTTCAATCACGTCTAACAATAACGGTGATAACCCTTGCCTTAAGAAGCAAGTATTAATTTGGGTGGAACCTTGTACTTTTGTTGAAACAAGTCCTCTTACGTAGATTATCGGCAGGGAGCAGATAATAATTCAACTTTTTTAAACTTACGATCAGCGTGGGTTATTCACAGTGTCGTTTTTGTTTTATGAATGATTAGAATGATACATTTTTACAGCTAGTAAGTTAAAAAGTTAAACACCACAAATGATTTTTTTCTAACTTTTTATTTTGTTCCACGAATATCAAAGAAATAACACGTTCTGTATGTTAAACAAACTAAACATGACATATTTCTTATAACTACACGTTCTGTATGGGCCCGGCATTGCCAGGTGGTTAGGGCACTCGACTCGCAATCTGCGGGTCGCGGGTTCGAATCCCTGTCACACCAAACATGCTCGCCCTTTCAGCCGTGGGG
>NW_013667634.1:83491-90062 GCF_000517525.1 Limulus polyphemus
CGCATTCTGCATGTTAAACATACTAAACATGACATACTTCTTATAACTACACGTTCTGCATGTTAAACAAACTAAGCGTGAGATACTTCTTATAACTACAACATAAAATGAACTTCTTTTCTTGCATTTAAATATCAGCTCCCTCTGGTTCACTAAGAATGGTTTGACCGAAATTCTAACAGTGTTTTATTTACTTCTCACGTACCTATTGTCAATTAAGTAAGA
The DNA here is from genome assembly GCF_000517525.1 of Limulus polyphemus. Classification (NCBI taxonomy): domain Eukaryota; kingdom Metazoa; phylum Arthropoda; class Merostomata; order Xiphosura; family Limulidae; genus Limulus; species Limulus polyphemus. The sequence goes on from NW_013667634.1 coordinate 83,717, forward strand.
AAGTACAATAAATATTAAAGCTTTTGTGTTAAATATTTAATACTCTATATCCTTCTGCTATTAACTGCAAAAAAGTCTCAATACATCTAGTTTGAACATATGTAAATTTAAGGAAAAAGAAAAAGCAAAACATGTAAAAAAGCAACGAACTAAAATCACCTATTTTAGAAACCATTGTTTGTTGGTTTCAGATGTTTACTCAACTGTTAGACTAGAGGAAAGAAAGCTAGCCAACAGTGCCCATCAAAGCTTCATTCAATCTAATAATAATAATGGGATTTAACTGTCTTTCTTATAACGCATCTGTGTCTCCAAAGTGTGGAGTGCTATTTTGTTTTTCTGGGCACTGAGACACGAACAGATCCACAGTTACTCTAACCATTATGCACCGTTATTGAATTTATAATTTTTACTTCATTGTCACATATTTGAAATCAAACTCAGCATTGAAACACACATTTTTAAACCAATTTTCTTAAGAAGCTTTCCTCACTTCAAATTATCTACAGTTAAAAACTTCTCCCTGCCAAATTCAATTGACATAAAACTCAAAACCGTCCAACAAAAGCCGCAATGGGGAATTAGGAAAGATTTTCCACGTGACCTAGATGTACAAATAACTTGTTTAATATCAACCTCATTTTAGTTCTCTGATGGTTAAGGCACTTGGGCTCGCAATCTGCGGGGCGCGGGCTCGAATCCCTGTCGCACCGAACATGTTCGCTCTTTCAGTCATAGGGGCATTATAATGTTACAGTCAATCCCACTATTCGTTGGTAAAAGAGTAGCCCAAGAGTTGGTGGTAGGGGGTGCTGACTAGCGGCCTTCCCTCTAGTCCATCACTGCTAAATTAAGGACAGCTAGCGCAGATAGCTCTCGTGTAGCTTTGAGCGAAATTTAAAACCAACTGTAAGTGGGACAATTTACGTTAAACCTGACCCTTCCTGGTCCAAAACATGGACCGAATCCTGATGAAGAAGAAGGAAGTTTCTACCATGAAAAAGTTACCTTTTGTGTGTTGAATTGTTTTGGTATTTTTTTTCCAAGAATATTGGAAACAGGAGGCATATATAATATGACAAACAATCAAATTTTCAATGAAAACGGTGTTATGATATCATGTAAGGAAAACTGCTTTAAAATTTCCTGTAATGAAAACTGTGCTAGGATATTCTAAACTCAAAACTATATTAGGACGTTCTGAAATCTAAATTTTGTTAAGATATTCTACAATCAAAACAGTGTCAGGATATTCTATAATAAAAACTATGTTACGATACTGGAAAATCAAACTGTATTAAGATATTCTATAATCAAAAGGATAATTTAAAATCAAAAATGTATTCATAGTTTCTAAAACAGAAATACTTAAGGATATTCTACCATCAAACGTTTGTTAGAATGTTTTATAATCAATTGCGTTTGAATGTCAACAAATATAAATTGCATAAGTATATTTTATAAGCTAAAATGGATTAGAGTATCGCATAATTACAACTGTGTCAGTATCTTATACAATGAAAATTATGTTGAGATATCCTATAATTAAAAACTGTGTTCAGATATTCTACAATTAAAACCTGTGTTAGGATATTCTACAGTCGAACTACCTTAGGTCATTATATAATAAAACCGTGTTAAAATATTATATAATCAAACGTGTGTTTGTTTACTTGTCTTAAAATATTCAGAAAAATCTACGCAATGGTTATCTGCTTACAGTCGTCACTAATTTTGAACTGATAAGCCAAAGGAAAGGCAGAAAGTCAACAGCACCCACCGCCAACTCTGGGACTACTCTTCTCTGACGGAATAATAAGATTTACTGGCAATTGTATATTGTACCCCCATCTTGAAAGTGCGGAGGCTGTTTTTTACGGAAACGGGACGCGAGCCATGAAGCCTAAGAATCACAGTCCTTGCACGCTGACCCTTCTGTCCCAACTTTTATTGGGTTATTCTAAAACACAAACTGTGAAAGAATGTTCGTAAACTCTATACTCAATTTACGGGAAGATGTTGAACAATAAACACTAAGTTATTATATTATGTGGTATTATATTCTATAATATAAATTGATTTAGAATATTCTTAAACCAACCTTATGTTGGAATATCCTATGGTGTAAACTAAGTTGGGATATTATACAATAAAAACTGTGTTGAGATATTCTATAGTAAAAGAATTGTGTTGAGATATTCTATATTCAGAACTTCTTTAGGACATTATGTGATCAAAATGTGCTAGGATATTTTATAATTAAAACCAAGCTGTACTAGGGCATTCTATATTCAAAAGTCTGTTAGAATATCTTTTATTTAGAACTGTGCTAGGATTTTATCACAGAAGTGGTCAAATTATAATATTCTATAACTACAATTGCTATACGGCACCAGAGATGAATTTGGGTTAGATCATTATTTTGAGTTGTTACCAATGAACAAATGAAAAAAGGGTATCTGTCAAGGCTTTTTCTTGCTCTAATATATATATATATATATAAACGATTCGCTGTAATGGCATTAAGTGATTTATTCTTCACTCTCAATGGCCAAGGAATACACGTGCTGCGTCTGATAATAAATGATCCTCACTGTGGTATAAGTCAAATTATCGCGGAGCAATTTCTACAAGCCTCTGTAGCGATTACGTACTATATTGTAACATATTTCTTGCAAAACTCTCTCATGACTTTCTTATTATACTTTTTAATATATAAAACATTTAGGTTTTCACTTTTCCCGAAATGTTTTTTTTTATTATTAGAATAATTATCTTTCCTCTTCATTATAGGTTTGTGTAAGTGATATGCAAGGAATCTAGGTAAACTAGGGGGTGTTGAGTTTCATCGAGGAAATTTACGAAAACAATTCAAGTCAGGAAGATCATAACATTCAAGATACACCTATGTGTCATTACCATGCTGTCCGTAAATGATTTATAGAATATGTTATACGATAAATAAATGGTAATGTTCTTCGGGAATAACAAAACCTTCATTTTCAAACTCTTCTTGAATAACACGTAAAACAACTGCAAGAAATTAGAAATTACTCAATGGACTTATGAATAAAATGTTTAAAAAATGAAAGTATTTTAAGTTTGTTATTATCATATTCATTAATAATAAATGGATAGAAGACGCTTAAAAGGAGTAATTTTAGAATATCTCAAGCTAGAATCAGCCAGTCATATCAACTAAAAAATTATATCGTCACTACTATAATATAAGATTTTAAAAACCTGAAAAATATTTGTTGTAGAAATTTCCAAAGAAGAAAATAAGTAATTATCTGAGTTTTATATCAAGAATACTAATACAGTGAGAATCGGCATATTATTTATCTGTTGCTTTTTATTCTTTCGTTGTTTTGAATATCTATGAATAAGTATGGATTTTTTGTTTTAAATATTGGTTTCTTCTTAGCTGTTTATGACCTGTCAGAAACTGACATGATTTATCTGGTTTCACTTAACCATGTTTGTACCTGTCTTAGCTACAAAGATACACGAAGGGTATTTGTGCATAGATGTCCCTAATTTTGAGCTCACAAACCAGAGGAAAGGGAGCTAGCTAGTCAACAACACACACCGTTAATTCGCTCACAAACCAGAGGAAAGGGAGCTAGCTAGTCAACAACACACACCGTTAATTCGCTCACAAACCAGAGGAAAGGGAGCTAGTTAGTCAACAACACACACCGTTAATTCTTTATTTATTCTACTCTGACCGAATATTGAGTGTTGCAATCATTCATATAATGCATCCACAGCTTCCAAAGTGCGGATCGCGTTTTTGCGGTAATATAATTTATTTAATGCCGCTCCAAATTGGGCACATATTTGGTGAAGGAACCTTAACTACAAATACTATTGTCAGATTTTTTAGAATCCAAAATTTTTAAAACGCTCTCTTTTGAAATCTGATGTTCTAACCTGCATCAAAGTAACATATTCTAGATACTGGAATAATAAAATATAATATTTTTAGAGAGACTTATTCAAGGAAGATCAAAATTACGTTAGTAAGTAATAAATATATTAGTGTGTTCCGGATATAATTACGAACATAAGATAGACATTTTTGTGAAGGTTTTGCTTTTTCACCATATCGATATGAGGAAGTTAAATCTTCACAAAAATATTTCGTTAAAAATCCAAAAACTCAGCTAGTCACCAAACTTTAAAAACCTTGTATTCACAATTATCGTAATAATAGAGAAAACGGTGTAGGGAATTTGTTACGTCACTGTCGATTTTATATTCATCGAAAGTTTATTATCACTGCCGCTTTGGTATTGTTTCAAAAACAAGTTTATTCTGATGTTAGTTTAGCATTGCGTTAAATACAAGCTTATTATCACTGTCAGTTCGGAATTGTATTAAAAACAAGTTAATTAGCACTTTCAGTTTGTAATTGTATTAAAAACAAATTTATTTTCAAGACAGTTTGGCATTGTATTAAACACAAGTTCCCTGTCAACTCAGTTAAGCATTATATTAAAAACAAGCTATTATCACGTTAGTCTGATGTTGTATTAAGAACAAGTTTATATCATGTCAGTTTCACATTGTATTAAAAACAACTTTTTTACCACTTTAAGTTTGTAATTGTACTAAATACAAGTTTATTATCATGTCAGTTTGACATTGTATTAAAAAAAAGTTAATTATCATGCTAGTTTTTCATGATATTAAAAAGTTTATTACGACTTTAAGTTTATAATTGCATTAAAAACAAGTATATTATCATGTCAGTTTGGAACTGTATTAAAAAAAAAAACTTTATTATTATGTCAGTTTGTCATTGTTCTCAAAACAAGTACATTATACTAAAAGGATTGTTCTAAAAGCAAGTTTATTATCACCGTCAAATTTGGCATTGTACTAAAAACAAGTATATTATCATGTAAGTTTGTCATTGTACTAAAAACAAGTTCCTTATCATGTCAGTTTGGCATTGTATTAAAAACGAGTATATTATCATATCAGTTTGTCATTGTATTAAAAACAAGCACGTTGTCATGTCAGTTTGGCATTGTATTAAAAACGAGTATATTATCATATCAGTTTGTCATTGTATTAAAAATGAGTATATTATCATATCAGTTTGACATTGTATTAAAAACATGTTAATTTCCACTGTCCAGTCGATATTATATTCAATATGTTACTTCGCTGTCAGTGATATTATTTTTTAAGTGAATGCTTCCTGTCACTATGTCATTGATACTGCATTCAACGCATGCTTAGTGCTACAGTTACAATGGTATTATATTAAAAATATATTTTGATCACTGTAACCATGGTATCGCATTAAGTTAACGCACATTGTGTTTGTCACTTTAGTGTGAAAAACTTACGTGTTCCTTATTCCACTTAAAATGGTCAGTTTATTTCTTGGGTTTGTTAAACACATTTCATTTAAAGCAGTCTAAGGAACCTGTCATGAATAATGTCAATTAAAAGTAATATATTTTTGCAATTAATATATTCTCGTGAATAAGCATGTTTTTCAAATAGATTTTGTGTTAAAGTACACGTGACATTAAAACACAGTTTAATATTTAAGTCTCATCAGATGTCTTAAAATGCCAGTGTGGTTTTATTTGTCATCGCTTAGTATATATTATTAATATTTTTTCTAAATCGATTTCTTGTGAAAAGAACCTCACATTTCAAGCATATCCATCGTTTTTTGTTGATCGTCAAGGTGGTCTCGATATCACAGTAAAAACTTTTATTGTCAGTATGTGCTATTCAAGAACAAAATGCTAGGAAATTTAATATAAAAGGACGCGCTATATGTGGGTGGTCGTCTAAACTCGGCGTAAGAAAATGTCAACGTAGGAGACTTTTTTTTTTCTCCTAAAGAAACAAAGCTCAAGGGTGAATTTCTACAGTATTTGTTGTAGTTGTTCTTTTGGTAATGATGTTTTGCATTGAACGAATGGATGAGTCAATAGTCTTAGTAACAAAATCTGCTTCATTACTATTAACAGCGACCATGTGTAACCACCAGACTTGCTACAATTGATTAACGAACGTCTTTTGCAGAGTGTCATCAACTACTCCTCTTGGAAGGCGGATCTTGAAGGCAGGTGCACGTGGCAGTCTTTGTTCATTTTGTTACTTGTAATTAACTGAATAATAAAAAAAAAAAAAATTTCCTTTTTATGCTAACTACAGATACACAAAACTAGTAGTTTTACTGAGAATTCTAAAGAAACTTTTATGTTAATTGAAAGGTTATAACCAAAATGGCCATACAGTTAAATATTATTGGTCAATCTAAATATAACATTTAATATGATTTATTGTGAAGCAGAAAGATTGCTAATAAAGA
>NW_013667634.1:90876-92236 GCF_000517525.1 Limulus polyphemus
ATTATTTTATCCCTCGGCAAAATAGTTTATATTTCATAAAAAACATTTAATTTGAATGATTCTAAATAGGTGATTTTTAAATTATAGCTCCGGTGCTAAAAGGATATGCAGTAAAAATTCCAATATCCATAACATAAAATGATTGTTGAGTTAGAGCTTAAGAAATGTGTGTTTGTAATTAAGCACAAAGCTACACAACGGGCTATCTGTGCTCTGCCCACCACGGGTATCGAAACCCGGCTTCTAGCTTTGTAAGTCCGCAGACATACCGCTGTGCCACTGGGGGGCCTTAAGAAATGATAGAGTTCTAAAATACTTAGTTAAACAGGGTCAGAATATTTTTGAAAATTGTTAATTTAACAGAAAATAATTTCCAAGAAAATTAAATATGATTATTAGCAAAAGGATTAACATTTACTCCCATAAATAAACCTAATGAAATACAACTGGCAGGAGATATATATGGACTGAACGGGAAACCTAAAGAATATGTTTATGAAGTTTCAAATAAAGATTAATTCCTAATAAAAGGTAAATCATATTTTGATCTTTTTCAATGAATAAACCCTTAACTACACAATGGGCTATCTGTGCTCTGCCCACCACGGGTATCGAAAACCGGTTTCTAGCGTTGTAAGTCCGCAGACATACCGCTGTGCCACTGGGGGGCGTATAATAGTTAAACGTCACGTTAGTGCAGCCTATATGATGTGTAAAGTTTAGTATACTCTAATCCCATATTGTGATGGCACACGACGAAACACGCATTCGGAATGTAGTGCTGTTTGAATACAAGAAGGGAAAGAACGCCTATGTAGCCATAAAGAATATCAAAGAAGTTTATGGAAATGTTTCGAACTATTCGTAAGTGTCAACGATGGTTCAGTAAATTTCGTTCAGGTGACTTTAGACTTAAAGACTGTGATGGCAGAGGCCAACATGTTGGAATTGATATTGATGCTCTGAAGACGCTTGTTTAGTCTAACCCAAGGCAACACACTCGTGAAATGGCCCTGAAATTGCATGTCTCTCGTGAAACAATACGTAAACATCTAAGGAATATGGGAAAACTCCATAAAGAAGGTGTTTGGGTGCCTCACGAATTCTCCGATGATCATTGTTTCCAACGAGTTGAACGTTGCTTCGTCTCTTCTGGCACGTATTGTGCATGAACCATTTTTGTGCAGTATTGTCACCGGTGATGAAAAATGGATTCTCTATGCGAATATTAAACGCCAAAACCAATGGCTCAGTCCTAGACAAAAACCACTTCCAACTCCAAAACCTGGACTCTATTTGCAGAAAGTGATGCTCAATCCACAGCGAACTGTCAATGCAGAGATCTATAGTCAGCAACTGG
>NW_013667634.1:93176-97264 GCF_000517525.1 Limulus polyphemus
CTGCTAAATCTAAAGTACAATTAAAATACTAAATTTAAATTCATCAAGTAACTCGTTACAGACCGTTTGAAATTCTAATACGTAATACTAGCTAAACTGCAGAGCTTACCAATAGTTTCGAATGTTTAAAGAGAGTCAAGCTAAGCAAAATAAACTTTCTGGTTAACTCATTCGTGAGCTCTTTGTCATACGATAACTATTTGCTTTTGAACTATACGTTTAACACAATAGTGTATAATACTACATAACAATTGATCGAGTCATATACAGATGGCGCATTATATCAATTAAATAATTATATCAGTACATATGTTCAATTATAACGAAATCTATACATGTACGTACAATTAAACAGAATATTAAATAGAAAGGAGTTTAAATCCAAATCTGATAATGTCAAACATACTCACTTCACCTAAACAGTGCTTATTCTTAACTGAGCCACAATACTTAGACATTAGAAGTTTATTCTACCAGTTACTGCTATGTATTTTTCAATAGTCACGATTCAAGCCGTGTTTTGGTCCGGAATTTCTTGTTTTAATATCTATTGGCTTCTTTTATTCCCCTTCTCGGTTCATTATTTTATAGAAACAAAAACGGTTTTATCCTATTGGATTTCTTCCTTGTAACTAGACCGATGTTCAGCGACAACTAATTTTGTCTCATCATAAAAGGTAGTAAGTGTTCTTTTGTGTTTTTAATGGAAACCCAAGAAACAAGCTGATACCCCCAGTGCATTGCTTCCCATTAAATATCTTTTAAAGACGACAGAATACCGTATTTTCTATAAATAGTTTGAAGTTTAAGTCCAGGGTCCGGAAGGTAGGACCTTACTAAATAGTTTGAAGTTTAAGTCCAGGGTCCGGAAGGGTCCATTTTTAATTTCTTGTTTTTTTAATGTGACTTGCTTGATGTTCCCTAGTCTTATTAGTTGGTGTAACCATTTTAAAGAAAACAGTGTGAAAGGCAACGTTGTTCTAAACATTTACGATCGCAAAAAGCCGGGAGCTCGTGAGAAAAGTAAAAAATATAACGTTTGTTTTAAACTGTGTAATATGAGAAGAATCTAAATTGAAAGTCGTATATGTTTTTTGGGTTCTTTTGCTAAAATGTCAAAGACATAAGTTATTTTGAAAGTTCAACGATAGTCAAGCTAAACTGTTGAGGACAACACTAGTTTAAAAAGTTTCATGACTGTCAAGTTAAACTGTTATGGTTAACAATAGTTTCAATGTATAAATATAATCAAGTTAATTTATTAACGTCGTATTAGACTGGTGAAAGCTTAACCTATTTAACCCATAGACAACAAATTAAATTATGTTTAAAACTGAAACTTAGTTGACTGTTCCTAGAACTCTGTTAAGGGTAAGTTATAAACATATCAATGGTAAGAATAACATGGAAAATATATAAAGCAGCATCGAATCTTAAGAATATATATCAATAAAATAGTTCTAACAGAGTGGGTAGTAACTCTGTGAAATACGTCTATCATTGATAATGTTGTCAGTGTCGGAAACAGTGTTTTAGTTCTAAAATGTTCACCATATTTTCGAAATTAACTGATGTTGTTCATTCCACTTGAAATCTGTGAAAAGAAACAAGTTTGTTCATGATCACAATAAAAGGAAACATAATACTAATATAATCGATTTTATGCTTTGTTAGCCTTTGAAAGAATTTTCTGAACTCCAAATTGAATAATGACACTCTTCTCTTCAATTCGGAACTAAATACTTGTCCTCCAGCTTTACCCAACTGTTTTTAATATGTTCCGCGTGATGGAGTAGCCGATGATATCCATGCAGTGATTCTTAACCCGAAACTAGGTTTGATCGTGTTCATGAAGAGAACTGTGATTAATGAACGCTTCTCCGCCTTCCAAATGGCAGAACTACTGAACTATGTAATTGGATGCATCTCTGGAGATGATACAATTTGTTCTTCAACTCTAACATTACAGCTCACATCTGAAACTCTCTGGAGTTTCTAACGTGAACATATTTCTGGAGTTAGAGGGACAAGGAGGAGTACCTCACTAAAAATGAAAAATGATATTAATAATGTAACTTGTTTTACCCGGCTTTTGGTGATTTCCATCTGTTCAAGTAGTAAAATAGGCAAAATAATTTATTTTATTCACATTTGTGTTATCCGCTAATCAAAATTGTGTCAGGTAAATTATTTGAGTCATTTTAATAGTAAGATTCCACTCTTCAAAAGTGTGGTTTGATGCAATATAAAAACAGTGCATAGGCAAGTAATCTATGTTTTTATTATATTTATGCAAATACATATTTACTTTAACAAAATATTTTTATCCAAGGAGAGAAGAAGTGAGTGGATACGTGAAGCCTATTGATGATGATCAAAATAAATAGTTAATTAAATAAAACGATACGTGTGAACTTGTAAGAAATATTTTAGTTAGATATAGTAATATTAAAACTTTCCTCAATATGCTGCATAATTCTAGCTTTTTCAATACTTCTGATATTCACTTCTATTGCAGTTAATTTGGGAAAAAGTGGTTTATCCATCAACACGTTTAAGTTAGTTACTACTATTACAACTTAGTATGGAGGAGAAAAACGATTATATCAAATTAACTTCAATTTAAAGCTAACAATTCATAACACATGAACAGTAGATTGAAGAAGTTACAGTATGCAAAAGCACTAGTGACCATTAAAAGTGTCTCTTAATATCGGGGGTCGTCTGCAGACTGGCTACTTATCCTACGTTTCTTCGAATGAGCTCCATCACTCTTAGAGCATCGGGACTAAAATTTATCCATTATCGTAGGTAACCCCAAATTACATCATGATGTTAATATATCACTAGTAAATCGCTATTAACAACTGGCAGTTACTGCAGCTATTCCTGAAGCACTGTGTAACTACAATTTCAAAGCCTTGGGGTTAACACCTAGCAGTTATTGTAATTAGTCCCAAACTCAAGCATGGTGTTAATACATTCTCAGAGTCTCGGTATTAAAATTTATAGCTTACTGTAGCTAGCCATAGGCTGCAACATGGTGTTAATACACTCACATAACTTTTTTGTTGAAACTAAAACCTAGAAATTATAGAGGCCAGTCACAATTTGTTGCATTGCGTTACTTCGCTGATAAAGCTTCGAGGTTAAGCTACAATGCCGTGTTACTAATCTTTGAAAGACTCTATTCTAAAACCTGGCACTTATTGTAACAACATGTTAGAACACGGTGTTGGTATGCTCTAAAAACCGCAGGAATAAACTCTGACACTTATAATGGCCAGCCACAAGTTGCAACACGGTGTTAATTATATTATCAAGGCAGCAGAGATAGAAATTTAGCACTTAATGTGACCAGCTGCAAGCTGCTACATAGTGTTTGTTTTGTATGCGATGACAGATTTATTGGAAGAAATGGAAGAACAAAAGTGTCTTCGAAAGGCAACTGAGTGTTTAACTATAATTACCTGTACGAGCAACTCATAGCAGTTCGGGACAGCAGCGTCCACCATTACGATTGCTATTGTGAGTAAAAGTGTATTTAGCAGTAGCCACTTGGAAGTGAATAGGACCAATCAAGGACATTTGTGTTTTTGTTTTTTCAGGCATTGTTGACCTAAGATAAATTACCAATACACTGTTAAACTTTCTGTAATTATTTTTTATATCAAAAAACATCACCTGTACATGGTGGGGTAAAAATCATAATACAGTTTCTCATTTATAACGTAATATATTTTCTTGCTGTTTCTCTGAAACAAACAGTAATTAAATTATTTCAGGCCACAGCTGCCTGAAATGTGTGACTAAACACTAAGACATCAAGTAATATTTCGTAGTAGACTATGTGTTCAATCATATGTTATTCCCTTTGAACACAGATTCCATTGTTTCCTGTCTAAACAACTATGCCGTACTTGATGATATTGTAATATCTCCAAGATAATGATGTATTCCATATATGGTGTATAATTATATGCACATGACATTGAAGTTACTAGCTGGAATAGTATTACGAAGAATGTGTGAAGAAGTAACCGAAACATAGCAAAATATTTAAGATCATGATAGTTTCTATAAGTTAA
>NW_013667634.1:98234-120655 GCF_000517525.1 Limulus polyphemus
ATCCCCCCACCCACCATATTATCCAGATATTGCACCATCAGATTACAATCTTTTTCGTTCGCTACAACACCATCTTAATGGGAAAACGTATGCAAATGTGGAAGATGTTAAAAAGAACATCGAAATGTGATTTCTTTAATCAGGGCATTAACAACCTTATTGTAAGATGGAAAAGCATCATCGATAAGAATGGAGACTATTACATTTAATAGATGTTTTGTTTTGACATATAAGTTGTTCGGGTTTTTTTCATCTAAAAAAAGCGACATTAATTTCTTTAAGATTTCATACTCTATGCTTTCGCAAACTTTACATACTACAGATCATTATTACATAAATAATTAAAATCATGTGTAGTGTAATTAATTCTACCTTCCAAAACCAAAGTTCATAGATTGGGATATTCATCGCGTTGTATAAATGCAATTGGGATAAGCATTTTATCCGAAAACATGATTGTATAAAATTTAGAAACTCATCCTATCCACCATTAAAACTTATGAAGTTCACTAAGATCAGCTTTTAATCTATTATAGTTATGTTTACATAAAAAGGAACAGACAAGTTTACGTTTGACATCTATTATTTCCGTTTGTTCGGCTACTAAAAAACATCTTTTGTTATTATGACCAAGAGACTCTTTGATAGTAAGCGCCAAGTTGTAGGTCGAGTCGTAGGTCGAACATCCTTCTGTGTTTCTCAGGACGTGACTTCATTTTTATTTGCGTGTGAGAAGGGGTCATGACCCATACACATTCTGACCTCCAATTCTCATTTATCATACCCAACGCTTTCTTCAGCTCAAGCTCGCTTGTCATAATTGGTTAGTATTTATGATCCTGAGGCCATTCAATTAATTATCGACGACCTGGAGGATGAAAGGTGGCGTCTGCAAGTAGTAACATCAGATGTTTTAAGTGAAAGCGGGGTTATCCGTGTCGTTAACCCTTCTTTCTAGAAAGCTACAACATAAATACTAAACTTGTAAGATGTCCGATCTACTTAAATTTTCTTCTTTGTCTGTCTCTAGCAGATAATAGTAAAGAAGTAATAACGTGTTCCTGGTAAGACTCTAATGTTCTTCGAAACTTTAATATTACCTTTATAAAATGAGTTTCAATGGAGTTTTTACCATTTAAATGAATATTAAGTCTTTTGTTCTAGATTTATAGACTCAATTCAATAGTAAATCAAAGAGATGTAATTTATTTTTAGGGATTAGATTAATAGGTAATATTACCTTCTATTTTCCTATACAATTAGTATTTTGTGAGGTAACCAAAGAATGGTAACCGTATTCGACAGAAGTGGGTATTGCAACTGAGAAGACAAACATTTCCAGCAGTAGTGAGTAATGGAGTTACACTGACAAGTAGTTCCAACGGAAGTGAGTTTTGTACCCATGGGTATGGTGATTACAGCAATAGGTTCTTCCAGCGGAAGTAAGTTTGGAAACTGGAGAGACAGATATTTCAGTAGAAATAAGTACGGTAACTATAGTGATATATATTTCTAACGGAAGTGATGCTTGTAAATCGGTAAATGGGTATCTAGAAGAGAAACTATCATAACTGGCAGAGGTGTAAGAGGCAAATTAAAGGTGTGGGAGCACAAGGTTTATTTGACAGAGCAAAGCGAGAAAATGTGCGCCGCAGGCACACTGTTTCGGCCGAGGTCCACAGTTCGCCTTGAGGCATTAGAATATCTTCATTTCTGGAATACATTTTATGCATTCTCATGCTTTTCCTGAGAGTAATTTTCCTAATTTTGATGCATTTATACTGGGACAGATTGAAAAGTGAGGGAGGGGACGCACTCCCCATCACTTCCTACGCCACTGAGTCTAATGTTTCAGAAGTTTCCAAGGGATGTAGCTTAGATGAAGAAGAACAACTGACTTATGCTGGATTGATATATGTTTACGAAATGTTTCAAATTTACTTGTTCAGGTTCTAAAAAAAAAACCTTGTTATTTCATTCTTCATTCAAGCGAATTCGTTTACGAGTCCAAGCATTACTTAAGCATAGAATGTAGAAGAAAAACCACTGTTGGTTATCAGTTTGAGTAGGCGTTTAATTATGTTGCCTTCAATATTATATAACGGACAATAATATAACAAAAATCTGGTATAATTCTTCTGCAATGCTATATAAATATACCAAACTGGTTCATGCGTTTGAGCGTCCGGGTGGTGAAAGTGGTTTTTTCTCGGGGATAGGATCTATAGATCCCCACTCGGTGGTTTATACTACTCTCCAGTCGCGAGCCGCTTTCGGTTCTTTTCGATCTTTTACTCGCCAGTCCTATACATCGCGACGAGCTATATAATCTGACTATCGTGGCAATTATTGTTAATATATATATATATATATGTGTGTGTGTATATAAAAGTATATATATGAAATATATATATATATATGTGTGTATGTATGTATTAAATATATATATATGTGTGTGTGTGTATAAAAGTATATATATGAAATATATATATATATATATATGTGTGTATGTATGTATTAAATATATATGTGTGTGTGTGTGTAGATACGTATATATATTTTTAATTATTTTTTTTCACGCCGAGCAGTTCCCAAATAATCTTTCATCTCGTGTGGGGTTAAGAGAAATATATTTTTGAGCACTCCTGGTTGTATTTGATTCTAAACTTTGAGCTTGGAATAAAATGTTTTAAATAAAATTACTATCATTACTATCCGTTAGGTATTCTTTTCTTAATACCATCACGTCATGTTTTTTATTTTTTTGTGAGATACTTAATGCGCCAATCTTAACAAATCGAAGGTAATTTCCCGAAACATTATTTATTTTTCTAGTGCACATAATGTTTCCCAAATATTATTAATGGAAATATTTCAGGAAGACGCAATCACGTACTCGCAATGTCTCTCCCAAAAAGTGTTTCCAGTGAAGACATTAAATGTAACCTCATGCTCTTACTAAACGTATAAATTATTCTTATGGTTAGCAATTGTTCTGAAGTATTCTTGGATGAATTGAAGTTTCTTTTCTCTCTTTATTTTAAAAAATCTAGTCTAGAATGATTAAGTAAGAACAATTTTATTTCATGATTAAGTACTGGTATAAAGAGCTGTTCAAATTTTTATTTTTAAAAAGGATATCTGAATTCCAGTTTCGTCTCAAAACGGAACTACAATTACAAAACCGTTTAGTGTATTGAAACTTCTATTTTTGCGCTGCCTACAATAGACCAAATTAATATTACGTAACAATTTATTGCATTGATAGTTTTATTTGCCTGTCTACAAGTGACCGAAACATAACTGTTTAGCGTATTGAAAGTTCTGTTTTTGCTATCTGAGACAAATAAAACTACAATTTTATAACTGTTTAGTGCACTGAAAGTTTTATTTTTGCTGTCTACAACTGACAAAACCTGCAATGACGTTACTGTATATTGTATTAAAATGTATTGGTTTTTGCTGTTCGCAGTAGATACAGATATGATTGTGCAACTATCTAGTATACTAAAGATATTTTCTGTCTTCATCTGACATGACTATAACTACATAAGTATACCGTTTAATTTTGATGAAAGAGTTAGCACAGAGGATCACATATTGCATTGCGCAGGCTAAAGGTCACCCTTTGTTCTCCTGAAGAAGAATAGTCAACTATTCGAAAGCGCTCGAGTTTTGGGTCTTATTTTAAGTCTAGTACACCGTTTAATGTATTCATACTTTTTTTTTAATTGTCTTAAACTGATAAACTCTATACTTACGTAATCATTAAGTTGGTAAAACTAATCATTTCACCATTTATATATAGGTACTGTGAATCAGTCTTTTTAGTAAACTTTGTTAACATAGCTTAGCTTATATAAGGGACGCGAGCTATGATATGGTGTAGGTGTTTTGTTATATAAAACATCGCAGGGGGTTAACAACGAGAAGTAACGTCATCCACCATAACAGCTCCTAAACCTAACATCAATCGTGTTTTAAAAGTATGTAAGACGGTTTATGATATATTAGCCGTCGAAACAAAGAGCGACAAAAAAGTCTGATAAGAAGAAACACCAAGCCCAAACGTTTATTATCTATCAACTCAACTGATTACACATTCATGTATTGTGATGCTCTTTTTGTTGATTAATACTATAGATAAATAAAAGTTATCAACGATTCCCCCACAGATGTGAACAAAACGTCAAAATATTTTTAAACTACTGTTGTAGATATAACAGTTTTAAAATGTAAACAAGATATTTGTAAAGATAACTGACTTTCGATGCACATGTATACTTAGTGCGATGCTTTTCAAAATGATACGTCATATAAAAAGGCGCCCGTTTTAACAGCACGTAGCATTCGGAACAGATTCTCTACCGTTACACTCGTAAGACCTTTCAGGATTATACAATAAAAAACGGTCGGTGTTCATCTAATTATGAATATTCTCGAGCAATTGAGAAATTAGTTTACGGTCGTTTAGTAACGTTCTTTTGTCTCCTCCTGAGGCGTAGATTGTGTTATAAACGAGACGGAATGACACAATATCCACAACAACAGAAACCTAACTAAAGAGTAGACGTTAAAGAAAGGTCCGGCGGAACCGGCGCCACTGACTTGCTGTCTAATAGCTTGATGACGTATAATAACTCACAATCCATGCTATTTAGCGAACAATGTCGGTTACAGAAGATTGGAGCATGAAGAGAGTGGCTTGTTTCACGTTTGTTACACCAAGCATCTGATCATTTACTATTGCATTTGAATTATTCGGATACCCTCTGGTGTCAATAGACTATTCTCCAAGGGACTTAGTCAGTAGTTTTAATTGCTTATTTAAATATGGCTTTTAACAAGACATTAAAAAAACGCACAATGTGACGTTACTTAGTTAGGTTTAATGTGCTTGTAAAACTTACGATTGGACAGCATATGTGTAACTTAGCCAGTAGATTCCCATATATTGAAGTGATACATTTTAAATTTAGAGTCTTCTAACATTATTTATTTTTTAGGAGTCACATAATTATTAGTTGAGTAACTTCGTATGATATTGTGTCTAAAATGACGGTATATTTTTGGCAACATTAAAAAAATGACGAGAAATGTATACCCATCAGAGACTTCCTGCTTATAACATTGTATTTCAAATGAATGACGTTTCGAATACAAAAAGAACGTAAATTAAACTGTAACGAACTCCACGAGCTGTCCTTCAATTTATATCATTCGTACTTTCCAAACTTGGGTTTGTTTGGGATGGGCGGGGGTGTGTGCATACATTATATTTTAGACTTTATGTTTCATATGTTCTAGTCTACATAAATGTTCACGGAATAAGAATATGTACGTGGCGAAAAACTATATTTCGTAATTATGTTAGTGGTTCTGAAAGTAGACTAAATGTTAAACGATAATGAAATTGAATATTTAAGATTATTAACGAGGGTCAAGTTAAATCATTCTAGTTACGGTTATTACTGGTATCGAAACTTGACGAGAGCAAGCTAAACTAATTTAGTTTCGAAATTTTAACGAGAGTCAGGCTAAATGGTTGAGATTATCTTTAGTTTAAAAATTTTAACGAGACTTAAAGAAATTTATCACATTGTCACAAATGTTAAAAGTTTAATGAGTGACAAGTTAAATTATTGTGATTATCGATAGTTTGAAAGGTTTATAAAGAGCAAAATAAAATTACTGAGATCATCACTAATACAGTGATTAACAGTTTCAACTTAAGTTCTTGTACTTATCATTAGATCACAAAGTGCGAAGAAAGGCAAGATAAATAAGCGTTTTGATTGATGAGCGTTATAATAATCAGTTATAACCTCCGAAGTTTATAGTACACTGACTATAGCAAACTAATAAGATATACTCTCTTTGGCGCATCGTGTTGGTTATATTTATAGGCGTGTGGACGCTTTCTAGAAACTTCAGATTACGTAACAATACAAATTTAAGCATTTACGTATATACATATATTGTTGATTATTACTCTCGTGAATCTTCTACAATTTTGGAGAATAGGCGGGAGTTTTGCAATACATATTTAACATGATAAGCCATGCATGTTTTTAAATATAAATGTAATCTAAACAAACGTCGATAATAAAATAAATATATAATAAATTCGTTACACTAGACTATCTTTAAACATTCGAAACTATTGATAAACTTTGCAGTCTAGCTTGACTCTCATTAAACATTCGAAACTGGTACTATCATAAACATTTTGTTTGATTATCTTCGTATACTTTCGAAAACAGTAACAACTTCAGAAATTTAGCTTAACTTTTTATACTTCCGAAACTACTGATAACGCTCACAACTTAGCTTGATTCTCGTTAAACTATCGAAACTACTGATAACGTTTATAACTTAGTTTGATTCTCGTAAAACTATCGAAACTCCTCAGTTTTATGTCTCTCTTTACACTTTCAAACAACTGATAACCTTATCAATTTATCTTCCACCTCTTTAAACTCTAAAAATCAAACAGTTCAGCTTCTCTCTCGTTTAACTTATAGAAACTATCATGATCTTAAACAGTGCTATTTTAGCTATGATGCGTCTGCTAGCAAACACACACACAGCTTTAGGAACATCCTAGATTGTTTATAAAGTATTGTAGCAACGATATGGATATACGCTAATCGAAAGAGAATATATGCCAACGTGTAGGACATGATGACTGCACGTGATAAAAAATAGCCCGTCACCATATAGACACTAGTGATGCATATCTTCTCTAGCAACCACTAAACATATTTTCCTAGCGTACCAGTAACCAGAGATAATTGATTATAGATTGGATAATGAGGGATGGTACTTCACAGCTACCAGAAAGTTTATGGCCATTATGTATACGTAAATTTAATTTTGTGTATACTTCAGGTGAGTCAATAAAGAAATTTCTAGGTGCTTTATGTGCTCCTGCTGGTTTAGCACTTTAGATCTTGCTTCTGGCTGTTAGCATGTGGAACTCAATGACGATTAATGATAAAAATAGATCTAAGACTCCATTGGGTAACTGAGAAGACCTGTATAATTTTTCGGTAATTCCATTTTATCTATGTACTGCACCACCAGCTCCATTGAGAGACTGGTTGAACTTGAGCTATGAAGTGTACAATGACAAACACCTGGTATATGTCAATGACGTTTTCATGTTTAGTCATACATTTTAGACTGCTGAAAACCTTAGAATGGTATTTAATAGGATAAGAAAGGAAGGACTTAAACTAAGGCTTAGGGATTATGTGCATATGGATGTAGCATGTACAATGTTTGAGAAGTAGTTGGCTAGGAAGGCATCTGTAGTTCAAAGTTTTCTTAGATTAGGATCAACGAGGTTTTATGCTGAATGTGCTAATGCTGATCTCAATTTTTTTATGTAGATTGAGGACAGTGAAAAATCATCAAGTCACTAAAATGTGCTTTAGTTGATTCCCCAGTGCTAACTTGCCCTAAGTAAGATTGATCATTTATAGTTGATATAGACGTCAGTGACAAATGGATCAGAGCTGTGCTGTGCAAGAACAAGATGATGCAGCTTGAATAATCTCATACTCCCATTGTATGTTTACTGCTACTGAATATCTTTCTTGTACAACGAATAATTTTGAATAACCAGAATCTATTCATCTTATTGGCTTCAATTAGATGACTTGATTGACCAAACAACACCAACCGTTAAGATAATACTTTCAAAGTTTGTCAGCTCAGAGTAGACTGACTGGAACGATAACGAACCGTAAATCACTATATTGCACATAGCAACAGAGCAAAGATCTACTGTTTGTCATACAAACATGTTAAAGTTTGAAGAGAAATTACACTTTATTTGGATCTAACGTATGGGCCTACTCTTACTGAAAATGTTCCAAGGTGTAAAAAGGACTACATATTGAATTCTGCTACTGTTAATGTGCATGAGTATACATAACAACAAGTGGGAAAAGCAGCAGTAAGATAAAAGAGAGGTTGTGATAGTTAACGAACTTCTTTAGTGATGCGAGTTGTTCTCAAATAATGGCCATAAGACAATTGCTAGGTTGCAATAATTACGATAATTGTAAAATCAAAAGGAAATTGTTCCCCTTAATTTCTACACTATTTGGTGAGGTGATTCATTTTGTCTCCAGCGCATATCACTGGAGGATTATTAGGTAACAGCAGCGTAGATTATATACCCACTCTGAAAGATATTTGAACCATTTGCTTTCCTTGCTGTCAGATAGAATTTCTACAGAATATTTTGTGATAGCCAATTTATTACAGTAGTTAAGACAACCTAAATAACTGCTGAATGGGCTTGGTAATCCTTCCCATTTCAGCCGTTGTCTAATGTTCCACAGTAAACGTATTCAGGCTAAGATACTCGGTGACAAATACTGAATGAAATAAGTCAACATGTGACATCAAGAGATGACAAATCAATGAGAACGAAATGTTTGCAGAAAACTAGCACAGCGGTTAGACTGCGGATTATAGCGCTAAGAACTGGGCTTGGATACCCGTGATGGGCACAGCACAGATAGCCGATTGTGTTGCTTTGTGCTTAACTACAAACAAACAAAATAGCTGAAAATGAAGAATAAACATGTATTAATCTTGTAAAAATAATTTATAATGTTAGGTTTGTTTGTTTGAAGTTAACCACAAAGCTACATAATGGGCTATCTGTGCACTGCCCACCATGGGTATGAAACCCGGTTCTAGCGTTATAAGTCCGCAGACATACCGCTGTGCCACCGGGGGGGATATAATGTTAGAAAAAACTCATAAACACTAGTGATAGTAATGTAGAAGTCGACTTATACAAATAAGTTATGTATATTAATATGTTCATAGTGTTAAGGATTCTGACCTAAAGTGAAAGCATGGTATTGTACCTGCTCTGTCTCCAGTAAGTAATCAACCATATTATTTAGTTCATTTATTAAGTACATTTTCCACTTCTCCAATGTTTAAGTTGAGGTTCACAACGATGTCTGCATACTTGATTGAATTGCCTGACAAAAGTTTGGTGGCACAAAAACATGTAAAGTGTTTAGAAAAAAAAAGCATGAAAAATATGGCACAATGTATGTTTACAACGTAACATAACCAAGTGTGAAAAGTATGGCACAATGTATGTTTACAACATAACCAAGTGTGAAAAGTATGGCACAATGTATGTTTACAACATAACATAACCAAGTGGGAAAAGAATGGCACAATGTATGTTTACAACATAACATAACCAAGTGGGAAAAGTATGGCACAATGTATGTTTACAACATAACATAACCAAGTGGGAAAAGTATGCACAATCTATGTTTACAACGTGACATAACCAAGTGTACGTTTCTCCATTTTTCAATTGATTAATTGTTACTTTAATTTTGAAGACTTTGGCATAATTTTCACTTGGCATGGCGAAAGAGAAAATACTGCAATAGCATACAACAGCGTAGTAACACTTGATTTTGCGAATGACAGATGGTTTTGAAATGCATAGAATATATGTTTCATGTTAGACTTATCAAATTGTAATATAAGATAGTGAACTGAGTTGTGCATGAAGCGTTTCTATTTCTTATATTATGATTTAATTCAAACATAGGACCATAAATGTAGCCTAAAGGCTCAGAAGATTGGGTCAGCAGTTTGCAACATGGCTAACTAACCATTGCCTAGTAAAGAAGTTGTGAATTATTATTATAAAGTCTGTGTGTTCACGTGGAGAGAAGAAAAATAGATTGATCTATAGATCAAGTTAATACATGAATGCGTTACCACTCATAGACTTTATGGGGATAAAATAAATATCCATAGGTAAAAACAACTGACTTTACTTCTATGCATAATTCGACAGTTTATCACTTAATTTAAGGAAAGGGGCACTTCACTTTACGAGTTTTAAATTTTATTTCATATTACTTGATTTTAATAACACTAAGAAAGCATATATCATGTAGTTTAAGTTTCTAGTGTGGAATTGTACATTGTAGCTAACGTTTTTGATGTACAATTGATACGTTTTTACTAAGTTCATAATAAATTAGAACATGTTCTTCTGATCTACTCGAATTATGAGTGACCACTTCATTCCTAACCATTTTATTTGCAGTTTAAATGGAAAATTGTCTCAAAAGAAGGAAAAACATTCTTTCAGTATGAAAAACCTGCTGGGTTAAAGGCCAAAACAAAACATGAAACCAAGTTTCACTAGCCTGTGACACTACTACTGAAGCAAAACGTGACTGCCAAGCTCTAGTCCTAATGTTTTAGTGCCAATGATAACAGATATCAGCCTTGGAAATAAGTCCAACAGAATATGAGCTGCTTTAATTCCTCTTGATTAGTAGGGGGGACAACTTGCTTCTACCATTGTAATTCCAATTAAAGAAACCGAGCTTGTTGCTTTTACCAGTAAGTCCCAACTAGTAGAGGAATGCAAAAATTTATTTGACTATCTGGTAGCCAAATATCTAGTTTAATGTAAACATTATAAAGACTTTGTAGCGCACACCTAACAGAGACCATGGACTTGACCAATCTCGATAGCTCTTTGGAGAGTTGCAACCCAACACAACCAAGCCATAATGAAGCCTTCAAAAACTTCTGAAGCTCTATTGTAACAAGCAGGTTCAAAATGAACTTTAACATGTTTTATTATTTTTATCAAATTATTGAGCTTTATGCAACAATTATCGTTGATGCTGTTGGTTACTATGCTGTGAATCGGTGAGAATGATTTAGTTTGATAGTTGTTAAGCGCAAAACTACACAAAGGGCTATTTGTGCACTGCCCACAATGGGCATTGAAACCCGGCTGCTTTAAACTGTCAGTTTCTTCTGTTTAGGTTTTTACTCGTGTTTCGATTTTATTTACGATTTTCAGTGTGTGGTCCTTTACCCTTGGTTCAATTTATTTAAAAGAGTTCAATGAGGCTTGCACATTTAACCGGCCTAAGCCTAAATTTAAATATTTAAAACTTTGATTTGTTTGTAAGGTTCATAATAAGGTCAAGCAAAGGACCATTGTCAAGTAAAGAATGGGGTTTTTTTCACGTTCTTATAATCCATATTTCATACAAATATATACATCCATGTATTTGAAATGTTTGTTCTATTCTAGTTTCCAGCCATGGGAATTAAGACCCATGTGATTAAATTGTAGAAAGCACTCGTAGGGCTTTAGCTTTATTGCAGAAGCAGATTAATAGAGCTACTTCAATAACTCCTAGGAAATCAACTTAGGTGGAATATACCCAATAATGTATGTTCATAATGTTATCGCCAGCAGCTGATAGAGAAGTAACACATTCAGTCTCCACTTTGATAGATCAATGGACCTTATAAAGGAGTTTTTGTATCTGATTATATCTTAATTTGTCTTACTGCAGTGGTTGTCATGGCATACGATTTTGGTCAAAATGTGTAACCACATAATAAAGGAACTGGTGTTGTATTTCCCATCTTGTATTTTGTAATTACATCTCCTTACTTCAACAACTTCAGCATCCGCATCTATCCTACTATTTCCTTCGAAGTTCTGATTATTCTGTGGGGATCTGTGTCAGTTACATAACCCATAATATATTACAAAGGGTAAAGTACATTTTATTAAAACGATTTTAAATAGAGAAATCAGTAAGTCATGTGACAATTATAGCCGATATATATTCGCAGTGGAAAGGAATGTATCAGAATAACATTTTGATATTATTTTGTAGTTTGTAAATTGTTTGATGCCACTGAAAATTGATCGCTTTTTGAAAGGGTATGAAATATTTCCTTCTGACACAAAATATTCATACACTTAGATCATAGATATGTGTTCAGATAATGGATTTATAATTTCCAAGATAAGTGTATCCCTTGTACTTAATGGAATTAAAAAAACGAAAATGGATCAAATGGGATCTCCATAACCATCAAGAAAGAGACTGGCAATAAGTGGTACCCCTAGCCGTTGTAAGCCGTTGTGGACTAAAAATGATTCTAATCTAAAGTAGGTATTGTGTTAATGGGTCAGAAAGGACTGTGGCACATAGTTTAAAAAGTACCTAACTTAAAATGGGTATTTTGCTGATAGGTTGCAAAGAGGTGTGAAAAAGTAATCAACTCTACAAGTGTGAATGTCTTTTCAAAAAGACATTTAGCACTGTAGAGAGCTGAATGCTAATATTTTTATATTCTTTAGGTAGGGCAAAATATTTTAGTTCCTAAGGTCATTATAATTATAGGTTGCAAGACTGTGAGACAAAGTGGTCATTGTGTTGATGGACTAGAAAGGACTATAACATAAAGTGAACATTATGATTTAAAAAGGACCATTACATAAAGAGGCTATTGTTCTAATAGGTTTCAAAGAACTGTGAGAAAAAAATGTATGTTGAGGTGATTGCCTAAAAATGACCATAACTTAGAATGAATATTATACCAATAGGTTACAAGAGACCGTTAGACTAAGTGGTCATTGTATAATGACCATGACTTAGAATGAATATTATACCAATAGGTTACAAGAGACCGTTAGACTAAGTGGTCAT
The DNA here is from genome assembly GCF_000517525.1 of Limulus polyphemus. NCBI lineage: Eukaryota > Metazoa > Arthropoda > Merostomata > Xiphosura > Limulidae > Limulus > Limulus polyphemus. Next base: position 110,774 of record NW_013667634.1, read on the forward strand.
TGTATAATAGGCTAAAAATGGCCATAACATCGAGTGTACGTTATGCTGGTAGGTAATACAATATGTGAGATAAAGTAGTTGTTGTGTTAAGGGGTTACAAGGGATTGTCAGACAATTTAAACATATTGTTGATTGATGAAAAATGGCTATAACCTAGAGTTGACACTTTGTTGTTAGGTTAGTGTTAATTGATGAAAAGGGGCTATAACCTAGAGTGAACACTTTGTTGTGAGGTTAGTGTTGATTGGTGAAAAGGGCTATAACCTAGAGTGAACACTTTGTTGTTGGGTTATGAAGAAATCTAAGACGTTGTGCTGACGGGTTACAAGGTACTTTCAAACAAACTTATCATCATGTGTGTGTGTTAATGAGCTAAAAGAATCATAACATAGAGTGTTAAAAACATATATTAGAATGGACGTTTTGGTGTTCGATTACAAAGAACCGTGAGACAAAGTATCATTGTATTGATGAACAAAAAGGACTTATAGTGGACCTTATGCTGAGAAATTACAAGGGACTGTGAGACAAAATGGTCATTGTGCTATTGGTCCAGAAGGACCGCAGGACAAAATGATAATCATGCTATTGAGTTGCAAAATATTTTGAGACGAAGTGATCATTACCTTATGGGTTGCAAACGACTGTGAGCGTTGTGCTGATGGGTTTACAAAGTACAGTGAGACAATGTCAACTTTGTGTTGATGGTTAAAAAGTACCGTAATATGGAGTGAATGTTGTACTGATGGGTTTCAAAGGACTGAGTAAATGTCGTTGCAAGTTAAATTTTGGCATTTGTTTTACTTGATCTTTTAAGGAGGTGTATCTATTAAACTCGTAAACACACATTAGTTTCCTTTTAATGAATACAGGTACTGATGTGTAGACCAATTTCTGTTAAAATTCACAATTCCAAGTAGGTTGCATTCCTACTTTGCATGTGGAGACTAAGCTCTTGGTTTCGTTGTATTAATACTTTAGTAGCAAGATAATTTAGCGTAAAAATTGAACATGGCATTTTTTTCAAGAATTTGTTGCAAGTAATAGGATGCACAACATATTTTGCCCAGAATTGAAGTACTAATTTTATAAATATATACATATATATAATTCGTACACTCTGAAACCATTTGTGTCTTTTGTAAGCTTTGTTTCTGTCTCCAATAGTCTTTTCTGAGAAATGTTTGTAAACTGACGATTTGGTCTACAATCTGTATTAAAAACGTCTCAATTTCCGCTTCATGTTGGTCTTTTATAAACAAGCTTTGATCTCTACTGACAGAAGTTATTTTCCCCAGATTAGAAAATCAAAATTGAATGTGAAATAAGAACTAAATGGTCATAACTTAATATGAGTCTCCAATAACATCAGATTTTAAAGTATAACAATTTAGAATTTATAGTGAGTGTGCCACTTAATCTAAACTGACAGGGGAGTGGTGACATTTACGAGAAGAGCTCAATTACTGGATCCTATTTGGAACAGGGGGAACGGGATAGCCAAAAGGGATGAGCCTCGTATAGCTAGCGTTCATTCATAACAGCTAGTTGTCGCTGATTCTCGTGCAGTGCGTGGTCTTTTTATTGTCTGTGTTCTAACTACTAGTAGCTGCCCCTCAACGTTGCTCGGAAACAACTTCTACACATCAAAGCTGGTGGTTGCTTAGTTACATACAGATTTTTTTTTTGCTTTTGCTGCCCACTTGAATGACGTTGGTATCAGGCTAAACTATACAGTAGTATTCATCTCGTCTGTTTGTAGCGAATGTTGCCGTGTATTTAAAAATTTTATAATTTCAAAATATTAAAAATACTTCTAGAAATCAACTGTAGCGAAAAGTAGTTCAGAAAATTGTATTTAATACAGTGTAAAAAGCTATGTTAGCTTTAAAATTATGTAGAAAGGATCAGACTATTATGATCTGTGTGGTGCTAATCTTGGAGTTGCTGGCTATTCCAATCAACAGCGTGACATCCGGAAGTAAGAATAAAACGGAAATTCTTATCAAGAAGACGATGCTCTCTCAGCAAGGTGTAAAAATCCGTGCAATGGAACAGAAGCGGACTGACAGTCGGCTTCCCTTACCTCCTCGATACATGTTGGATCTGTACGCCCGCTATCGGTCTGGCCAGTACCTTAACAACAAGAATCGTGGAGACACTGTTCGTAGCATTCTACCAAAAAAGGGTAAAGTATCGACATTAGTCATGTTAGTGTAAATAACCCTTTCTCTTAATATCATTTTCAGGCAGCTTAGAGTAACAGAGAAAAAAAAAAGCTTTTTGTGAAAGAAGCTTGAGAATCCATTTACATTAAAACAATATATCCAACTATGTACAAGATCCTTCAATTAACTTGCTGCTAAAAGATGAAATAAGTTTGAACTTTTCCTAGTTGGTTATAAGCTTCTGAACCTGTTGATTCAAACGTAAATATTTTAGTTTAGTTTAGTTTCCGATGAGACTTTTCAGCGTTTCTTTGGGCGAACCCAAAACTGAGTCATCTTGTTTATACTGCGGAATGAAATTAAATTGGTGAAAATCCTTTGAAAGTGTTGGTTAAGAAAAATAGTAATTGAATACTAATACAGTATTCAACACACAAACGTAATTACAAAGTTTCTTAACTATGCAGGAAAGATAGTTACTGAAGGTTAGTTATAACAAATACATGACAGTGCGTATAATTAAAAGAGCTCAACAGCCAATAAAAATTACTTTTATTCTTCGAAACCTAATATAATATTTTCCTTTTAAGAAAATAAAACAAGACTTAAATACGTTTTGAAATACACTTTTTACGAATGAATGGTTTCCCACTTAAATTATAGTTGTTCTTTGGATTTTGCGCAAAGCTATTCGAGGGCTGTCTGCGATAGCTCACACTAATTTGGAAGTGATACACTAGAGGGATGACAGCTAGTCAACACCATCCACCGCCAACTCTTGGGCTACTGTAATCAAATAATGGGATTTGCCCGTTACCCTTAAAACGCACCCACGGCCTCAAAGTACGGAGCGCGATCTTTTTTTAGGGGGTGATAGCGGGGCGTAAACCATGGACACTCGAATTTAAAGTCCGGCAAGCTAACCACTGGGCTGCGTTTGGCCTTTCTTTTAAAGAATTATGAATATATTACAGAGATACAGAAAGACAGACAATTAGTTTCCTATCTATTTCTCACTAATAAGTAGTAGAAGTTAACTTTATATTTAAGATAACTAACTAATAGTTAGTGAAATGGCAGACGAAATGGCTATGGGGCACTAGCATCGATAAAATAGAATGGTCAGTACAAAGTGAATCTATATGACAATGGTTAATGAAACATGAACATTCATATAAAATATTGACAAGTCATCATGGGCCTGTAAGTGAGAGAGGGTCAAGCATGACCGTATGTACGGAAGAATGGTCAATAGGGCATGAGTCTACATAAATGAAAGTAATCAATATGTGATGAGCCTGCACAGTAAAAGGTCATTAGTAAATCACAAGTCCTCATGTTGGAAATTCCTCATTACTGAGTAAACTTTCATATAAGATTGGTCATCATACACCACAGTTTAGTCGAGTAATTCATGATTACAACAATGAAGTTATGCTTCATTAGATAGTTCTCTATCAAGACAAAAAAGTTGTATCTTGCTGCACGGTAACTTAATTTTCAAGACAACAAAACCGTATCTTGCTGTATGAGAAGTTTACTTTCAAGACAAATAAACTCTGTTTTCCTTCCTGAGAAGTTAGCTTTCAAGACAACGAAACTGTATCTTGTTGCACGAGAAGATTATTTTCAAGACAACAAAGCTGTATTTTGAAAGTTCATATGCAAGACAACGAAGCTGCATCTTAGTGCATAAGAAGTTAACTTTCAAGACTACGAATATATATTTCTAGCTGTGTTGTTCAAATTCAATTCTATCTCACTTTATGATATGTTCAAATAGAAAACAACTAAGTTCTGTCTCATTAGATGGCTATAGTTTACTTTCAATAAAGCACAAATTTACTATTATAGGCAACTTCACAACAGTATATGTACGTTTGGCTTGAAGTATGACGAACGGTAGTCGATTAAGGTTCTCGAGCGACATGTAGTTTGTTTGGTGGGAACTGAGCATTAAAAAACAATAATTCAAGAAACATGTATAGTCCAAACTGCATTAAAAGTTGTTCTTCGTGAGTTTTTGTGGTTTACTGAAAAATATGGTCGGGACACAAAATCTCGCAATTTGGCCGTCATGAGAGTTGTAAACTTAAGTAAGTTCAGGATATTGCTTGTCAACGATTGAAATGAACTTCTTGTGATTTTTCTTACAGCAACAAATTTTAACATTCTGATTTCGTTGTTGTGAGATTTAGGACCTTTCAGAAGTTTAACTTTAACCTCTGAAATATTTTCGCAAACATTTTGTACAAGAAATTTAACCAGACGGGGCTGGGAAACTGTTCGAAATAAATTTTGCTTTTTAATATTTACGAACATGCGATCATTTCATAGCATACATAAAAGTCATTAACGTTGTACGTTTATTACTATCTTCTATTCACGTGTAAAAGTCATTAACGTTGTACGTTTATTACTATCTTCTATTCACGTGTAAAAGTCATTAACGTTGTACGTTTATTACTGACTTTTACACGTAAATATAAAATGCATGTGCGTTAAATCACCGACGTGCATTAAAAAAATCTTTTAGTAGAGAATGCTTTGTTTACTTTCTAATTACAAAGTACTTATTAACAAACGTGAAATTTCAATGGCCTATTTTCAGCACGTGTCTTGTTTTCAGTACTTTAGATTTAGAGCGGAAACGTACATTCCAGCTCTCTCATGTTCCTGACACTAAGTGGCGCGACTCTAATTAAATTCGAGAACGTTCTGTCCGTACAGAAAGGTAAAGTGGTCACATATTAGCAAAAAAACAAACAAACAGATTTAATCTTTATGAGGCCGTTGGAATGTTATTCAAACGCTTGATGACTTTTTCTATAAAGCTTTAAATTTTTCTGAGGTGTAGAATACGAGTATTTTTGCAGGTAGAATTTACCTACAACGTTAATGACTTTTACACGTAAATAGAAAATAGTAATAAACGTACAACGTTAATGACTTTTACACGTAAATAGAAAATAGTAATAAACGTACAACGTTAATGACTTTTACACGTAAATAGAAAATAGTAATAAACGTACAACGTTAATGACTTTTACATGTGAATATAAAATAGTAATAAACGTACAACGTTAATATGTTAACACCTGAAAATATAAAGGTTCTGAAACGGCTTGATGCGAGCCCTGTTCTTCCATTCACTTACAGTCACGTGTAGTTGAGGTACGTACGTGACTGTGTAAGCTACAGCAGTTCTTCAAGTCATCTCAACTCACTTCATCATTTACTTTTGTATGTATATAGGATTTGAAGAAGGAGACTATGCAGTGTGAGTGCAACTTGTGATTGAAAACCGGGAAATAAGAACACACGAGTAGAAACACCACTGCATAGAGCTTTCCTATGAGTGACTTTTCACTCGAAACTAGTGATAAATGTGTTCCTAACAGTAGGAAGACCGAATATTGTTTTTTTGTGTGTATAATTCGTGCCCTCACAGAAGTGACACCATGTATTCGATACACGTAGGTGTTTGTGACTTGTCTTCCTACGCGTAGTGATCCGATATGTTATTTTTGCATGTATGTATGTATGTGACTTGTGTTCCTGAGAGTGTTAACATCACTTACTAGCCTCACCACCATACATTAGTTATGTGTAGGTATGCCACTTGCCACCTGAGCACTCTACTGTCACATAGTATACTAGCTAAGTATATATGTGACTTGTATTTCAAACATGTGACACCATGTATTATCTAGATATATATATATACATACGTCTATCGCATCCCAGTTGGCCTGATGATCCCTGGAATTAGGCGAAAGGCCTCGTCGGCACTGGATATAGTAGCTGTAGTGTAGATGACATATTATAACATATATTCTCCTTTGTTCTCACTCATGGATCATGTATATTATGTTTGTATGTGTGTGACTTGTGCTCCTTAATATTAAGACACAGCTTCATTCAGGACTGAAAAACATACATTTCTATCACCAGTGACCTATAGCAAGTTGGTCAATCATCAAAAACATGAGATAAATCATACACGGAGTTTACATCTTAATGACAGGTGATGTATTTTCGCCTGGTTTATATTTAAAAATATAATAACCAATTTGTAATAATTGTTTGTTTTAAACGCAAAGCTACAACACTGCATTTCCCACTGCAGGTAACGTATCCCAATTTTTAATGTTATAAACCCACGAGATTACCGTTGAGCCACTTTCAAAAGGCCAAGAGTTTAACCAGTCTCCTTGTATAAACTTTAAAATACTTCACTTTTAACATATGCATTTGAGACAACTTGATTTTGAGAATCCAAGTTCAGGTACTTCTGTGGAATAGAACTCGCAAATTATATAAATTTGTTAACTAATTTATGAATTTACTCATACACACACAAACGAACTAAACGCAACTACTGCTGATAAAGCAACGTTTTGTCTGTTTGTTTTGTAAAGCACAAAGTTACACAACGGGCTATCTTTACAGTGATCACCACAGGATAAACCAAGGTAACAAAATAAGGTTAGCAGGGATATCAAATCATACCTGTCTTTTTAGCCTCTGCATAGTGACTCGTTGGACGGCTCTGAGTTTTTTTCTTCTTTTTTTCAAGTACAAACGTTTTGCTCTTATCTCCGCCATCTCCTGATCGATTTGAGATATAATTACAGTTTTGGACTCTGGAGGTCAAACTCTTTCGATTGATGTATTTAACCATGCCCAAGGTCTCATAGATTAAATTACTCTAATCCTGCCTACAAGAATTTCAATTTGAGGATAGGTTGGTAGAGATCCTGATGAGTAATAAAATCGGTATTGCTGGCGCACAGAAATGTAGCTAATAAGGTCTCATAGATTAATTTTCTCTAATCCTGCCTAAAAGAATTTCAAGTGCCTCGGCTATTGAGGATTCCCTCCTTTTTTTTTGGTTATTGTTGTTGAGTCCTCATTAAAATGAGATTAAAGATAATATCGTACGTACAAAGAAGGATAATCTCGCTCTATAAAGGCGATTTGCATATGCTAATATAGTGGTGTATCGCTGAAGGTGCGAGCCGTGGCGCCATGGGCAACACGCTTAATACCCATATACTTAGATCACGGCAAATTCCCAATCATTGACTAGTGTAATGCTGTCACACTTAGATTTATACTTAAAAGAATATGTCACAGTACTTCCGAGTAAGAATCCTGTTATAGTGAGATTGTTAAACGATCACATACATTTTGAAGTTGTTTTCTATAGAAGTGGACAAACTTGTGTAGAAGGACATTTAGAACAGGAATGGCTCTGGAACCAACCCTCAACCCAATGCAGAGAAACGGTCTCATTAGCAAGAATAAGATTACAATAGAGAATCATCCAACATAAAACGCCATTGCTATAAAAACTTTGTATCTCCTAGTTCTGTTAACAAGTCAATATTGAGAGATCTGGAGATAACGAAAGCTCCCAAAACAAAAGTTCACAAAAATCCAATCCCACCTTGAAATCAACGACTGTTTTCTTCTTTTTTTTAAATGGTCGAAGAAACATAAATTACAATAATCGCGTCAGATGACATACCAGTTAAGTCTTCCATTGCAAGTCTTTGGTCTGCTTAAACGTGGTCTTCAAAGCCGCTGCCTGCTTGCAGTAAGTGCAGGGTTTGTGAAGATCTGTAGTCTGACATATATCTTACTGTCCTTTGCAGTAGCTTGTGACAATATAAACTGTTGTAATCATTGTAATCAAACTGTGCATAAACGAGATGGAGGAAAGAATCCCAGCACAGGACCTAGACCATGATTGGTATGAAATGTGATTAGCTTCAATACTTGTTAAACAGTGTACAGTATGTTTATCCAGTTCCTACGAAAGTGTGTCACCAAATCAATATATACGTATATATAGACCTTCTTACACTGCTTATTAAAGCAATATATATATTAATATATAAACTATTTTTCTTAGCATACCAAAATGATACATAGAAACCTTCTTAATATTTATAAACATCTAGTATAAATAAATGTCGCTAAAAGAGCTACAGGTGGGAGCGAAACGTATACATTAGAGGTTGCATTGGTGAAATAGTATTTTGCACCAATGGGTTGTCACAGTAACAAAATGGCGTTAATATAACTTATAGTTTTAGACAATAATAAAGTTAAACCGTATAATCCATTCAGATCATTGTGTTTATTAACTGCATAACATTTCAACTGAAAACCCGTTACAATAAAATTTCGCAATAGATGGTTATTAATGACGTGATTGGTCTTTTTTTATCAGAGTTGATGAGTAATGTAAGAGCTGTGATAAGCTTGAAAAAGCTATATTTTTCACGTCATACAACATGTTATATTTCAATCGTATATTAAATAACAGTGGCTGCAAATTATTTTACCAGGATTTAATTAGGGTTGGCATCTGTCTCATTAAAGAAATCTCCATGACAGAATATTTTAAGTTAATCTGTCATTTAAATGATAACAAGAATTTAACTTACGCATTTATACATGTATGACACTACATCACAATAAGCCTGATTGTAATATACAGCACATTATTCTGTACTGGTTACTAGTAAAAACAGTATATAATAGCATTTCAATTATTCCTTATTTGGTACAAGCCACTACAATGAGGCTTTGAGCTCAATTTCAGTCACTTATGAGGCAATATATGTACTACGAATAATGTTTCAGCCAAAGACCCCGTATGTTATAAGTAATTCAACCATTCTGATAAACTCTGGCAATGCGACAAATATTATTATACACTGTTCTTACCCGAAACTGGTACTGGGATTGTGATTAAAATTATTATCAGTCTTAATATGATGCAACAGGACATTCTTAGAACTAAACATAACTTAACAGCAAGGTTACACGAAAGGGGTGACTTATGGCTTATACCAAAGAATTATCCTTGTTGCTGTCCTTCATGCAGAGTTAGTTCCCTTTGGTAAAACCAGCGGTGAGCCGGGGATTAGTAGGCTATAGGCTAGAGATTGCTGTTTTTAACAGCCGCTTTCTGATAGTTGGGTTGCTACTAGTATGGGTTAAGAGGAAACTAACGTCTCTCCCTTTGAGTAATCATTGTTGAGTTCTTGAACAGTGTAAAGGGGGAGAAGTCACGTGGCTGCGTGATCTTCTCCTGTAATTAACTTTTGCTTTGATTTCATGAACAATCCCCTATATTCCCTGAGTTAAAGGTCAGATTCTTAAATCTTGAAATTGTGTGTATGATCGCCTGAAACAAATGTGAAATCACATATCACACGTAGAGCATAAGATATGGAAACAGAAGAAACCTTGCTAATAAACAGCAAGGACATTTTTACTTTTCCGGTTTTTTTCGTCAGTATTTTTGATTTGGCTTGAAGAGTGTAAATAACTGTTACCAGAAAGACTACTAGATAGATTTGTTTATCACCTCTGATAGTTAAAAAAAACTACCAAATTTTCCTCCACTAAGTTCTTAGCTTTCTCTGTGAATGAGACAAGACGTTGTGTACATTCCATTTAGACGTTGTGTACATTCCATTTACACGTTGAGTACATTCCATTTAGACGTTGAGTACATTCCATTTAGACGGTGTGTACATTCCATTTAGACGTTGAGTACATTCCATTTAGACGTTGAGTACATTCCATTTCGACGTTGTGTACATTCCCTTTAGACATTGAGTACATTCCATTTAGACATTGAGTACATTCCATTTAGACGTTGAGTACATTCCATTTAGACGTTGAGTACATT
>NW_013667634.1:121655-127055 GCF_000517525.1 Limulus polyphemus
GACGTTGTGTACATTCCATTTAGACGTTGAGTACATTCCATTTAGACGTTGTGTACATTCCATTTAGACATTGAGTACATTCCATTTAGACGTTGAGTACATTCCATTTAGACATTGAGTACATTCCATTTAGACGTTGAGTACATTCCATTTAGACGTTGAGTACATTCCATTTAGACGTTGTGTACATTCCATTTAAACGTTGAGTACATTCCATTTAGACGTTGTGTACATTCCATTTAGACGTTGAGTACATTCCATTTAGACGTTGAGTACATTCCATTTAGACGTTGAGTACATTCCATTTAGACGTTGTGTACATTCCATTTAAACGTTGAGTACATTCCATTTAGACATTGAGTACATTCCATTTATACAAAAACTTTTGTTCTTTTTTATTCATTCCAGTTATCTTTAGCAATCCTATTTTGTTCTTCTTGTTCAAAACATGAAACAGGTTTGCTCATATTAGATAACAAATCCTATTTCTTGAGCTACCCTTTCCCGCACTTAAAGACATGGATCATCGATCTAGCTAAGCTGGTGAGAACTAACGTAGCTCAGAACTTCAATACTCGGCTGATCATAGCGTGGGACGTATCATATAATATATTTTATATTCTAACATAGCTCGGAACTTCAATACTCGACTGATCATAGCGTGGGATGTATCATATAATATATTTTATATTCCAAAAAAATAATACGACATGTGGGTGGTATAAATCTGCTGGAAAGAAAGTGTGAAAAACGCAACTTAAAAACTTTGAACATAACAAATATAACTGACTCTTTTTTTTTTTCATTCCTCAAAAACAGTTTTTATTTTATATGGGGATAAAAAAGGTGTTAACAAAGTAAGCCTCGAGAACCGTTTCAGGTTTCTCTGAAATAGTCCCCTGGTGGGTCAGCAGTGAGTTTAGGAACTGAGAATTCTAAAATTCGGGGTTTAATACCCTGCAAAGAACAGAGGGCAGATAGCTCATTGCGTAGCCTTGCACTAAAACAAATAGACAAACTTCTAAAATAAAGCAACATTTTTATTTTATGGAAATTCTATAATCAAACTACAAAACATATATTTTCAATAACTGATGTTAGAGACCTAGTGGATTAAACGTGCTTTAAAAAAATGAGATCCTCAAATGATTTTAAAAACTCGTCGATATCCTCTTTGTTCAAATTATCAATGAATTTCAAAATTTGTGAAAAATTTTTTTTATGTTGGCTACTTGAAATTTATAATTAAAACATGTGCGTTAAAAGAGTTGTTTGTATTCAATGAAGCAATATGCTGCATGGAAATACTCCTAATGAGGAAATATGTTATATGTGTGTGTGTGAATTTATGTATTCGCTTCGTGATGCCTTCCCGACACTTCATAAAATAAAGATCGAAATCAGGCTGTTTTAATCAAAATGAAAAAAAAAAGACATACTTCTGCAGACAAAATAAGAGGCTGAAATCAGACTATGAACCACCAAAGTGAGGACAGAAATCAGACTATGGGTTTTCAAAGTAAGTCTCAAACTCAGAGTAGGAACGTTAAAGTGAGGAGTAAAATAATGCTGCATAGCTCCAGAAAATTGTAGGACTGAAGAAGCCCTCAAATCTCACATTTTAATACTTTGATTAAATTGTTTTGTATTTTCATTTGTATTTGTATTTGTTTGTTTTTGAATTTTTCGCAAAGCTACTCGAGTGTTGGCTGACTAACTGTCCTTAATTTAGAAGTGATAAACCAGAGGGAAGGTAGCTAGTCAACACAGCCCACGACTGAAAGGGCGAGCATGTTCGATGATGGGAATTCAAACCCGCAACCTAAAGGTTGCAAGTCGAACCCCATAGTAACCAGGCCATACCACGCCTTTCTAAACTTAGTAATGAAGCTTCAAGATCCAAATTTCTTAATGAGTTTAAGTTTCGCATATTAAACCAACCTATCAAATATTTTTTGCTAGTATTTTGTTTAACAACTATATTTGTTTTCATATTATGTGAATTTACATATTTATCATTGATATTTGTCGCTAAGCCTAAGTAGAAGGTTACGCTTCAAGAAAATGGTCGGTGCACGTGATAAGTTTTCTGGAGTTTATATCTTTCTTATGTTCCTATTATGTACATATATATACTGTATATATATATATATATAAATTAGGGGTATATAGTCCATGGAAATGTTTAGCTGTTTCTAATTTGTGTGGTATGTTTCCTGGGTGTTGAAAATGCTGTTCTGCATGCTGTATATATCCTTTACATTTATACTGTCCTTACTTTTTTAGCGGTTTCATCCTTTAGTTTTATTTATTCAAAACTGACACGTTTTCACTTATAGAGTTCCTACTTGACACAGAGTGCACTATCTTTTGTTCCTTCAGCTGTGTTACGTCACTCAACTACATGAATTCAAACTAGTCATGACAATGAGGTGACAGACAGATGAGACAAGCATCTCAGCGTTGACAAAAATATATGCTATTGAAGAAATCCCTACCCTGTATGTCGTCAAAGCAGACCTCTATCCCTCGTTTTTTATAGTTTTTTTCCTGTACAGCAGCCATCTGTTGATGTTGTTGTTCGAAAGGTTCTTTTATTTATTCAAAAATGTTTAAAGTACAGATAGTTATCAACTCAGCGGGCGGTTGAAGTTTGCTTTTAATAAAACTTTATTTAAAGCAACCCTTTCCACCAGAGCTATTTCCAGTTATATTTCATTATCATTTTAACAAAACTAGCTTTGTGAAACTATCTTTTTATCTTATTTTTACTCAAGTGTTCGTTGAAGCACGAAGATGCAATTCTAAACTTCCATCGAGTTCAAAATCCTTCCGTATTTTATTTTCAGTTTTACATTTTCTTAAGCAACTAAATAACCTTGAAGCGCCTCCTTCGGAAATTGTTATCTTCACGTCTGGTTTTCAATTTCTGTAATAAAAGACAGTTTTAAACCCTAGTTAAAAATACAAACTTGAATCACTACCGAAATTAAGTAAATTCAACCATGTAAAAGTGGCGCACTCTCGTAGTTCATAAAATATTCAAACGTAAGGATTGTCATTAATACCTCATTTATCTTTAAGTGAGATAAACCTCTCTTTTTCCTTATTCAAAAGTGGGCGGAATAAAAATTATCTTTTTTTACAATTCATTACTTGAAATATTTTTTAAAAAATAGCATGTGTACAATAGGCAAACAAGCATATTTGACAGTCTGTTTTCATCGGACTGACGATCAGTAGGAAAAAATAGTGTAAGTTCGCAAAATACTGTTCCCAGACTAAAAGAAATAAAAGAATCCACTTCTCTATAAGCAAGGGAGAAGCTTTTTAGTCCTGTCTATCTTAGCGGGAAAACGTAATTTGCATAAAAGGGTCTTTCTGAAGGAACCTTTAGTTTAGTTTGCTTTCTTCGCACTTAGCTAAGCGCATTCTTTATTTTAAATGGAACACTCATGCCAGTGTAAAACTATTCTAAGCGTCATCTGCAGGTACAACTATCGCTTTTTTATGATTTCATATAATATAATTAGAGCTACTAGTGAAATATATGCATTTGTTACGGCTATAACCCTTTCATTACTTAAAAAACGAACTTGTTTTTGTTCTGTTTTATTCCAGTAGGCTTTTGCGCGTGTTCTGAACTTGGATATAACAAGTGTAGTGTGGTTGATATATATAATACATCCTTCTTTGCTTTTACTCATAAGCTATTAAAATCTATTGCAAGTTCGATTTGAAGCCGATTTTCAGCTATATTAAGCACCACCCTAGGGATACCTTAATCATGCTTGAAGGTCAGTCTCGTTCAAATATTCGTGTCTGCGCACCAGGCAGTTTTGGGTGGCCATCGCTTGAAAAAGGTCCATGCGAGTGGACAAGTAATTGTGAACGACAATCGACGTTGGTCAGATTTGGGTTATACCAAGTATCTTGGGATACTTGTGAAGACTGAATTTGAAAAGATTTCGCTATTCTTTGTTCCGGATAAACAACAGGAATTCTCTTGGAAGTGTCAAGAAGTCTCTGAAGTTCAACTGCATTATCTATTTTTATAATGTCGATTGCAAAGTGACAGGAAAAATTGTAAGTTTGTAATCACTCTTATTGTAACATATGAAGGATGTATATATTTTTATCAAAGTTTATGTTATTTAACTTGGGAAGTTTATACAACATTAACTCCAGGTCGTAGAATGTCAAGGACCAGCTAGTACTAAAAGGGAAGAAAAGTATGTGGCAAAAGTTTTCCTTTTTATTTTTATTCAAGACATAATATTGTTCAAAATTTGCTTTAAACTATCTTTTAATATATATCAAACAGCAGATGACTGAAAACTAACTGATAATTGTATGATTTACATACTTTCAACTACAGTAACTATATTTACTTTTTCCAGCATGTCTTTACATAACTCAACATCTAAGAGAATTCCCCGCAAAATGAGCTGGTATATAAACAGTTTTTAACTGACTAGGAAACAACATATAACAAAAAACAATTCTTAAAAATAGCTAATGTGTGTTCTTCAAAAGTATTCTGTTCACTGCTTAGAGTTGTTTCTGCGTGTTTCTGATGAGCCTCTAAATGGTGAATGGTAAAAGATACACTCATTCCACCAGAGGGATATTCTTTATCTCGTTGAGAGTCACAGGTTGAAAATGGTGGACCTAAACAGCGTGCTGGAGAGAGTATCAAATATTTTCGGTTAGACTTATCTTTGTAGATTGAGTTGGACTCTCCATACGAACAGTAGTCCCTTTCAGAAGGAACTTCCCACGATCCAAGCATGGTGTGAGCAACATTGACATATATAAGGAAGAATTCGTCATGCATGTATCCAGGATTACATCTCTGTACTACATAGCCATCCTTGTACACATGGAGATTAATCTTTTATTACCATTGTTGATGTCGCATTAGACCATGATGGACCCACAACCCTAACGGTCGTGTACAGTTATTTGATAGTGTTCTCAAGGTCGTCTTCAAGTTCTGGAATAGTTGTATCCAAAGTGAAGACAAATTTTTACACTCATCCATGAACAGCACTGGAGCTAAGTGATTTTCAGCTTAATCTCTACCATGACGTTGAGTCAACGGTATCCTGATACAGGCTTTCTGTGATCACAAACTAGTCTTCTTGAGTCTATTATATACAGTATGGTGGACAGTTTGGGTTAGTACAAAATCTCCAGACTCATTTTAAAGGTCCCAACAGAACTTCAGTACTATTTTAAAAGAGTCTTAGCGAATTTCTATGGTCAGGAAATAGTCTTGTCCTGGAATTGTCTGTCTTTTCGACCACCGTGTTATATATTTCCACGGATTCTCTGTCTCCCAAACATGGGAAACAACAACACTTAGGCTTACATCTAAGGTAGCAGCAGTAAAGTGCT